>NW_024870479.1:0-46143 GCF_013358625.1 Macadamia integrifolia
TTTTTTTTTTTTTTTTTGCATGCTTTTTTTTCTGTTTTAGAAAATGCAAAAATGTACTTCCCTTAATTCTCTATGCAACATCATCCTCTTTGTCACCTTCTTTATTTATAGTTGACCCCATATATCTAAAATAATCACTTAGTGGAAACTCTCTCTCTCCTCAATTTACACCATATCGGTAATCCATCATAGTGTGACTAAAGTTACACATTATATAATCCATCTTTGATCTACTCATCTTAAAACCTCTTGATTAATGGTCACAAATATGTATTTTAAAACATTAAATCGTAAGAAATGTGAATCATTTGACCTAGGATAAGATGGTGGAACTTAAGTGGAGAACAACTGAAGAAATTTATTGATAAATTAGTAAAGCATAGAAAAAGGGACTTTGATGGAGACACTACCATAATGTGGAACGAGATGGCTACTTATATTAAGATTATAGACGAAGAAGTCTTAGGCTAATCTAAAGGAAACGACATTCACCTCGAAAATTAGTGGTGGGATTGTGAAGTTCAAACATCCATTAAGGCTAAGAGATCTAGATTTAGAACTCTGCAAAGGACAACAACTATTTATTTGCTTAAGAGACTAATGAAAAGATTTAACTAATGTAAAAAAGATCTCCCTATGGTCTTTATTAACTTGAAAAATCTTACGATAGAAACCCTATGGAGTTAATTTAACAATTGTTAGATAAGAAAATTGTGTTGAGTAAATATGTGGACATAGTTAATGTTGCGTTTAACGGTGTCTTGACCAGTGTAAGAACTATGGGGGCAAAGTAGTGAATTCCCAATTACAATTGGACTTGTAATTACATCAGGACCAGCTTTAAGCCCACATTTGTTAGCGATCATCATAGATCAGCTGACAAGAGACATTCAAAATCTCACTTGGTGCATAGTACGTACGATTTGCTAATGATAATATTTAGTGGATGGAACAAAAAGTAGGGATAGATACAAAATTGGAATTATGGAGATTAACCTTGGAGTCAAAAGGATTCAAAATAAGTAGACGAGAAAACGAGTATATGTTGTGTAACTTTAGTAACAAGACATTTCCATTTTTGGGGACAGAAAAGTGAAACAGAAGAAGGAAAGTTGCTTGCACTGACAGGCTGCAAGAGAACTTTCTCTATTAGTGTCTCAACGAGACTTGGATGTCGGAATGACCGCCTGTTCCATCGCCTAAGCCGGCACGGCCACCCCCCGACTGGGGTTCCTTGTCCTCTACCGCCTACCCTTGCCCTCTCCCCCTCTGCTTCTTCCTCCCCTTCAGCCCATCTTCCCCCACCGTTTGGGAGTTCCTTGGAACTCTCATTTCGAACGCCCAACCTCGTCCCCTGTTGAGAGGCTTCATCTCCAATATGTTCCCACAGTCATTCATGGAGAATCTAGTGTTGCCGTGTGCCCCAAGGGACTGCTCGATTCTAAGGCTTCCCAGTGGAGTAATTCCCTAGTTGGTCACTTTCTGGGCAAGCGCCCTGCCTTCCACATTGTGAAACTCTCCCTTTTAAAGCAATGGCGCCCTTCTGGAACAGTCGATACTTTTCTTCTCAATCATAGGTTCTTCTAGTTTCGATTCTCCGAGGAATAGGACCGCCAGGTCCTGGCTTGTTGGAATAGCCCATATATTTCTCCGCCCCTGGCATCGGCATTTGCTTCTGAATAATGTCGATTTTTCCACTATTCCCCTCTGGGTTTCTCTTCCAGGGCTCCCTCTGCACTTCTGGTGCTCTGAGGGGTTAAGTGCGATCGGGTCCATGTTGGGAACTCCCCTCTACTCTAATGCTCGCACAAAGAGGAAGGATTGTCTCGCCTATGCGAGGATTTGCATTGAAGTAGCGGCTGCCGATGCCCTTCCTCCATCCATTTCCATTCAGGATGGAGATGATTTCTCCTTTCAACAGGCCATCCACTACGATTGGAAGCCACCACAATGCCTCAACCGCCAAGTTTTTTGCCACGACACTAGTACCTGCCCTCTCAAGCCTCCTACCCAGCATGTTGACCCTATCAGACCCTTCCATCAGAGAGATCACTCGCTAATGACAGAGCCTGAGCCTGGCCTCCTTCCTCCTCTCCGCTCGGCGACAAGTAGGAGAGGTAGAACCCGTAGGAGAAATGCCTCTCATCCCACCACCGTCAATCTGGCTGCTGCGGCCACCGGAGATCCTTAGGTCCGCCAAGCCCCCTTACCTATTGGGTAAAACACGTTTGCCGTGCTGGAGAACCTCTCTGAAAACCTCGAAGTCCCATCGCTTCCTGTCGATATTGGTGACGGCAACGTCCGAAGTCATCCCAATGGCAACCATGCTTCAGAGGGTACAGCAGATGACGTTGGCAGCTCTTCATCCTCTGACGATGCATTGTCGGACCCCCTAGCTCTGTAGACGAGGAGACCTCCTCAGATTCTAATGGCGACCTTTCGACTGAGGAGTCGTCTACTTCTCAAACTCCTCCGTTGAAGTCTCAGCAAATGAACCCGTCTCGACAAAGTGAATCCTCTCTCAAAAGTCCCCCTGTTATAGCCCCCTTTGTCCCAAGTGCTCTTGCTACCTCATCTCCCTCTCCACTGGCTGGATGAGAGTCGAGATCCCTCTAGACTTTTGTCTTTGCTTCAACCCACTTTTTTTAGCCCATTAAGCCCATTAACATTTCCCCCCTTTTGGCCCACCGTCATTCCTACCATGACCAGGCCCAGTCCTTGCGAGTGAACCCGGATGTTCTAAGCCCATCTACTTTGGGTTCTACCACGGATCCTATTCCAACCCATGAGGACCTTCTTCCTTTCCCGAAGGACCATCCCCTTCCGCCAAACCTGCTAGACCTTCCAAATTCGTGGCTTGGCATAACTCCGAAACCAATAAGCTGCCTGTAGCCAAGTCCAAATCCAATCATCTGCAATCCTGCCACTCCCCTTCCCTTACTCCTTGATCCTACCAGAGGAGACGATTCCGTCAAGCCCATGACTCTCTCGGCTCCTCCCCTGGGGAGCAATCGTTGCCCCCTTCCAACCTTGCCTAATGTCCCAAGGGTCCGTTTAGAACTTCAAGGGCCTTAACCCCCCGTCTAAGCATGCGGTGGTGAGATCCTTCATCAAAGAGCTTAGATCATCCTATCGTCTGATTGAAACTCACATCAAAGAGCCTTCTTTATCCAGAATTGCTACCACCATCACCCCTGGTTGGGAATTTTTGTCTAACCACTCTTCCCACCCTAACGGCCAAATTTGCTTCTTGTGGGACAAGTCCAAACTTCAAGTCTCCCTTTATCTTCCTCCCCCCAATTCCTTCATCTTACTATCACAAGCATTGCCCACAACTCAACCTTTTTCCTCACCCCAATCTATACTTCTAACAAGAGGGCTAACAGGGATACTTTGTGGAACAACCTTAGGATTATTACCAATCGGACTGGCTCCCATCCCTGGGGAATTTGTGGTGACTTCAATGTGGTAAGATTCAGCCATGAGAAGCAAGGTGGGGGAGGCCTAGACAATGCAAATGCAGAAGCCCTTAATGTTTGTGATGCAGATGCAGATGCACGATGGATTTAGAAAAAAAGAAAAAATCTTTTTGATTTGATTTTCTTTTGTTTTAGAAACAATTTCTTTGAAATTAATTAGTTTCTAATTTTAGATTAGTTTCCATTTTAAGTTAGTTGCCATTAATTTTTTATTTTTTTCTTTATATTGGACATGTAAACGATGAAGGAGTTCAGTTTTAGATTTGAAGAATAGAGATTTGATTAAGAGTTTTGGTATGAGAACCATTGCTGCCGATTTCCCCTTCTTCCTCCTCTGAAATTTTCCCATCTCTTCTCTGTTCATTCTCTTCTTCCTTTTTATTATTCTGATTTCCTTTTCCTTCTCTGATATTCTTCTTCCTTTCCTCTCTGTATTCTGGTTTTTTTTACCCTGTTCTGGGCGACAGTGGCAGCCCTACTGAGGCACTTCGAACTCAGTTGTGCGTGAGTTGTTTGGGTCAAGCTGTTGGTCGAAGGAAGCCCTCCCCAAGGCGACCCTAACCCTTGAAAATCAGGCTTGAAGGTGACTCCTGATGAGTGAAACAAAAACTTGCAACTCAAGTTACTTGAAGCTACCGCCAGATCTGATTTCAGCAGGTGCTGCTCCCCTTTGATTGCTGTTTTGAAGTGTTTCCCTCTTGGAATCAAGAGGCCAAAAGGTGTCCAGCCTTCGCCTGGAATTTCTGGCTTTTCCGACAAGAACTGAAGCAGCTTCCTCTTCCACACTGTTCTGAGGTTTCCACCATCTGGTTAGTAGCGTGAGAAGGAAGAAGATGACCTTCTCCTTTTATTCTTAAGTTTCCTAATTAATTATATTTACAGTAAACCCCTTCTTTCTTAAACATGTGTTCTAATATTTCCTTTATCTTTGGTAATTTTAGAATACTCCTCTTCCAATTGTTATTTCAATTTAACCCCACTACTTTCTTTATTTCCAGAATTGGTCCTTCTCTTTAGATTTAATTCCTGTTAAGACCCTAATCACTCATTCACTCAAAAGATTCCTAAATTGTACCAGAAATTACAAAATTGCCCCTACTTCTTTGAGAGCTGTTTTAATTGTTAATTGTGGGCCCCATAAGCGATCTAATTCCGACTTTTGGAACCTGGATCCGCATCAGTTTGCATTCCTGATATTGCTGTGGATGATCTTAGACGGTCGGGAATCAAATTCTCATGGAATAATAAAAGGTTTGGGCAATCCCGGATTGTTTGTAAGCTTGACAGATTCCTAGTGAATGAAGCTTGGCTCACTGCATTCCCTTCCTCCCATGCTTCTTTTGAAGCCCCAAATGTATCTGACCATAGCCCCATCTCCATCCTTATCCAGCCTTACACCTCCTTTGGCCCCAAGCCCTTCAAATTTTTTGATATGTGGACCTCCCATTCGAACTATCCCAATATTGTCAAAGAAGCCTGCTAAAGCATGTCCAAGCCTTCTCCACTCCCCTATTGGCCCGGACTAGAAAGCTGAGAAATGTCAAGGAAGCTCTTAAAGCCTCGAACACTAACTCCTTCAGGAATATTTCTTCTCAAGTTATTGTTTGCAAAGATAGGCTTTCCTCCATCCAGATGCAACTTCAGACTGACCACCTCAATCCCTCTCTTATTGAGGAAGAAAAGACTGAAGCGGCTACCCTATCCACTCTTTTGGCCCAAGAAGAGAGTTTTTTGAGACAGAAATCTAAAACCAACTAGTTAGAGTTGGGTGATTCCAATACAGCTTACTTCCATAGATCTGTCAAAGCTAGAAACAGCCTCAACTCTATTACCAAGTTGATTTCGCCTGAGGGGAACCTGGTTCACAGAGTAGATGAGATCAAGAAGGTTACCCTGGATCATTTTGAGAACCTATTTAAGCCTTCCATTAGTCCTGGCCCACCCATTCCAGATGGTCTCATGAACAAGTCCATCTCTGCCTCCATGTCTATTGTGCTTATGGCCATTCCTCTCAGATGATGAGATCATTGCTTCCGTCCACACTCATAAGGCCAGTAAAGCCCCCTGTCCTGATGGATTTAGTATGAGTTTTTTCTCATCCTCTTAGGATCTCATTAAGAATGATTTGATAAATGCAATCAGAAGCTTCTTCTTCAACTCAAGCCACAGATAAAAGGGATGGGCCACACATTCCTTTGCCTCATCCCTAAGAAAGAGAGAGTTGAGGCTATGAATGACTTCCAATCAATCTCTTTATGTAACCTCCTCTACAAGTTCATTGTTAAAATCCTAGCAAATAGGATTAAACAAGTGGTGGGCTCTCTCGTCAGTAGCAATCAATCGGCATTCATTCCGGGAAAAAGCATTAGTGATAATATCCTTCTTTGCCACGAGATTGTTAGAAGATTTGACAGAAAAGCTCACTCCCCAGTTGCCCTTATAAAGATGGACATTCATAAGGCCTTTGACTCCTTGAGATGGGAGTACATCATCATGGTCCTTAATTCCATGGGATTTCCGCCAGACTTCTCTAACTGGATTTATCACTGTATTGCTGTCCCCCGCTTCTCAGTGTTGGTCAACAAGAGTCTGGCGGGGTACGTCACCTCATCTATGGGGATTCGGTAGGGCTGCCCCCCCTCCCCTTACATTTTTTGCCTGGCCATGGAGGTTCTTTCCAAAAGTTTGCAAGTGGCCACTGATCTGAACCACATCTCTGCCATTCCAAAATGTATAGCTATCAAGCTTACTCACCTGGCGTTTGCTAATGATCTGATGATCTTTTGCAAAGCTGACTCCTCTATGCAAAACATTATGAGTTGCTTGGACCACTTTGCTTCTTTGTCTGGTCTCTGTGTCAATCCGGCAAAGTCCCTTATTTTTCTAGCTGGGATCTCAGCACTGCCAAAGCAGCCATCCTTGGCCAAACGGACTTCTGCTTAGGTCAGTTACCGGTAAAATATCTGGGGCTCCCTCTCATTGTGGCCAGACTCTCCCCCTCACCATTGTACCCCTATGCTTGACCTTATTAGGAAGCACCTTCAGCTGTGGAAATGAAGGCTTTTATTGTTTGTTGGCCGATTAGAGCTCATCAGATCAGTTCTTAAAGCTTTTTACATTTATTGGTCGCGTACTTTAGATTTTCCAGAATCCATTTTCTCCAAAATTGAGTCCATTGTCGCTTCCTTCTTATGGAAAGGAAGTGAGTGCTCAAGATTCCTTCAACCTGCTAGTTAGGCAACTGTTTGCCTTCCAAAAAATGAAAGAGGTTTAGGCCTAAGAAGGATCAAAGAGGTGAACTCTACTGGAAGCCTGGAATCATCAAGCTGGCCTGGAAGATTATATCTAAAAAGGACAATATCTGGGTCAAGTGGGTGTACTCAAACCTCCTCAAGAATGACTCATTTTGGACTGTGAAAACCACAGGTGACGCTTCTTGGGCCTGGCGTAAGATCATGGCCATCTACATCTATCTCTCTTCCGCCATCTCTTGATGCGGATCCAGGCTCCAAAAGTCGGACTCAGACAGTATATGGGCCCACAATTAACAACTAAACGAGTTTTCAAAGAAGAAGGGGTATTCTTGTAAATTCAGGAACAGCTCAAGCATTTAAAAGAGATGAAAATAAATAATAGAGACAAACTGAAATAGAAATTAAAAGAGGGGTATTCTGGAATTAGTAGAGGAATGAGGGAAATATTAGAACACATGTTTAAGAAAAGAGGGGGTTAACTGTAAATACAACAAACTAGGTCACTTAAGAATAAAAGAAGAAGTCCTCTTCCTTCTGACGATACTAACCAGATGGCGGAAACCAGTTTCTGGTTTAGGATGGATAGTTCCTTTGTGGTTCTCCTGTTGGATTCGAAACTTCAAGGACAAGTTCATATTTGAGATCTCTATTATAGGAACTTCATAATCTGCCCAAGTAACACAACAGAGAGATGTATCTGATGTCTGAAACAGCCACTAGCAGAAGAAAGAGGGTCAGCCTGCTTGCAGAGTTCGATCTAACCAGGAGTGTTATTGGTTCTTAAGATTTTAGGCCTCAAGTCATCTATGAAGGAGCTTTCTTCGTTCCAAATCTCAGCCCAAACAGATCAAAGGAGAGGAGTTTGACCCATCTGAATAGGATAGCACTTGTCGCCCAGAAGCAGAGTAAAGGAAACAGCAGTTTGAAGATAGAAGGGAAGGAAGGAGAAGAAGAAGGTAAGAGGGGGAAGAGAAAAGAAGAATATCAGAGAAGGAAAAGAGAAAACCAGAACCACGAGTGTTATTGAGGCTTAAGATTTTAGGCCTCAAGTCGTCTATGAAGGAACTTTCTTCGTTCCAAATCTCAGCCCAAACAGATCAAAGGAGAGGAGTTTGACCCACCTGAATAGGATAGCACTTGTCGCCCAGAAGCAGAGTAAAGGAAACAGCAGTTTGAAGATAGAAGGGAAGGAAGGAGAAGAAGAAGGTAAAAGGGGGAAGAGAAAAGAAGAATATCAGAGAAGGAAAAGAGAAAACCAGAAGAGAGAGATGGAGGTCACGACAACCAATATTCAGCCAAGCAAGCATTCAATTTTCCAATCTTCAAATCTGTCAAGAATGGACTACACAATTGTTTATAGAGACCCACAAAAGAACCTACCTTCCTAATCTAAAATAGACTTAAACTTGCATCTAAATCTAAAAAGAAATAAAAATCCCACTCAATTAAGAATACTACTAAACTAATTCTAAGTTAAAAAAAGAAAGTAAACAAGGAACTAAATCAAAGATATTTCTTCCAAAATCTTCACCCAACTGCATCATCTCTTCCCAAGTTGGTAACGGGTTATCTACCCTTCTTTGGCTTGATCCATGGCATCCCAAAGGGGTCCTCTACCATGTTGTCAATGCCAGGAACATTTACTCCTCCGATTTGCCCAAGCTCGCCTTGGATGCAGACATTATGTCTTCTAGTACTTGGGCTCCCCCAACTCTCCCCTTGAGCCAGCTTGCTGATACTCGGAACTCCTTGTCGATCATCTCCGACTCCCAAAGGCAAAGACAAGATTCTACTATTGGGATGCCCTCTTCATCCAAGATCTTCTCCACCAAGGCAGCTTGGGATTTTGTCAGAGTCCATGGTCCAGACACCCCTTGGCACAAGCTTATTTGGTTTCCGCATCACATTCCCCGACATAGCTTCATAGCCTAGAGATTATTCACCAACTCGTTGCCTACGCATAGTTTCCTCATCCATAGAGGCATCCCAGCTAATCCGATGTGCATCGTATATGGGAATGAGCCAAAATCTGTAGATCACCTCTTCTTCGCCTGCACGGTCACCAAATCCATCTAGAAAATGTTTCTAGCTAAATGTTGGCCTGTCAATAGAAGAATCCTCCCTTTTCATAGAGAACGGATATGGATGGACAAGAACTTCCATGGCAAGACTATTTGTGATCTGGTGGGAAAGCTCGCCTTCTGTGCAACAATCAGTCAGATCTAGATGGAAAAAAATCATAGGAAATGGACCTCCAATGCTCGCTTTCTGGATAAGATTTGGTGTTCCATTTCCTTTGATGTCAAAGCAAAAAATCTCTCGGATGTCCTCCTCTTGTAATCCATCTATTAGGAACTGTCATATTGTTCATTCCTGGGAGTTGCCTAGCTCCATTATCAAGAATGCCCCCTCATGAGCTGGCCTTCTCCTTTCTCCCCCACCCCCCCTTTTTTCTAAGGGTTGTATGTTTTTTCTTTCTCCTTGGTAATGAATTATTTATTCACCTAAAAAAAAACTTTAGTAACAATAAGATTGAAAGTGAGGTGGTCAAAATTGGTGATAAGGAGATACCACAAAGTGAAAATTAGGTACCTAGGTTCACTCATAAATAAAGAAGGAGAAATAGATGATAATATTGCAAAAGAATTAAAATAGGGTGAATGAAGTGGAGGGGGCACATGGAGTGTTGCGTGATCAATGTATTTCTTTAGGGAGAGAGAACGCTACCAAGTCAAGTTGCCTTTGCATCAAAGCGGGGGCCAATGGGGGAGCACATGCCCAGGCATCCAACAAGAAGGGGCAAGGGGTCATCTTGCAACCCTGTCTTGGCGCAAAAGCACACAACAGGGTAGCATTCTTTTCTCCATTTCTTTAAAACTCAAAAAGAAAATTTTATGGTACATTTATACAACCAACAACGATATATGGAGTTGAGTGTTAGGTAATAAAGAAACAACATATAAACAAAGTTAGTGTAGCTGAAATGTGGATGTTCAGATGAACAAGTGGTAAAACTAAAAAAAGACAAATAATGAATGGACAAATTAAAGCTAATTTAGGAGTAGCTCCAATACATAACAAGTTGCAATAAAGCCATTTGAGGTGCATGGACATGTTCAATGGAGGCCTTTGAATGCTCCAGTACTGAGGGGTGATATGATTCAAATTGAAAGAGCTAAAAAAGCCAAGGGTAGGCCTAAAATGACTCTAGGAGAAGTGGTGAGGAAAGACATGCATAAATTAGGACTAGTAACAAGCATTGATTTGAATACAGTTGAATGGAGAAAAAGGAATCATGCAGTCGACCCAATTTAGTTAAGATAAGGCTGAGTTGAGTTTAATGGAGCCAGATACAATACCATAAATGATCCTTACAAAATGGTTGAGGGGCGATATCAGATTGAAGGAGCTAAAGGAGCCAGGGGTAGGCGTAAAATGACTCTAGTAGGGGTGGCGAGGAAATACATGCATAGCTTAGGACTAGTAACAAGCATGGATTTGAACAAAGATGAATGAAGAAAAAGGATTCATGCAGACGACCCTATTTAGTTAAGGTAAGGTTGAATTGAGTTGTAATAGAACCAGATACAATATCACAAATGATCTTTAAAAGATGGTTGAGGATGATCTTCGTAGATTCCTGATGATTTTATAATTTAATACAATTGCACGACCCCCCTCCCCCACCCCCCCAAAAAAAAATCAAACATATTTGTAGGCCCAAAAAAAAAAAGTACAAAATATTAAAGCAATAATTCCACTTTCAGAAACAGCTTCTGGGATCCATTGTAATTGTTAAGAAATATAATAGAAAAAAGAGAATAACCAAAAAGCTTATAACAACCAGTTCTTATGCCACAAAAGAATTTCAAACAATTAAAAAGGGAAGGGAAGGGAAGGGAAGGGGAGAGGAACCCAAAACAGCTCGGAAAAGAGATACACCAAGAACAATCATAAACCTATGTTTTAAGAAAAAGCAAAAGCAACGAGAACTATTCAGCTCATCTGGGTGGTAATCATCTGTAATGTGAACTCTCTCCATTAAAAAAAAAGAAAAGACTAATCCTGTCATTCTAATGAACTGCCTCAAGTCTATAAAAGAACCACAAAAGCCCAACTTCAATAATCGCTAAACATAAACCCCAATTATGAGAGAAACAGAGAAAAGAAAACCCCATTCAGGATCTATTATTTCAATCTTCATGAGGTTTTCAAAACATGAAACACAAGAAATATGAAATTAATACACTGTTTATCTCAATCTATGTTGCAAAGACTCTAATTAATGCACTGTTCATACTCTGCAAATCCAATACGGCATTATTGTTATCACACACCCACACAAGAAATATGAAATTAAATAGCAAATCCAAAAACCAACCCAAAACAAATCTACACGTATGCATATGAATCAAGGACAAACTTTGAAGGATGAAAAACGTACATCTGTGTACGCTTATAATTAAAAAAATTAAAAATTAAAAAAAAAATCTAGAACGAGGAACATGGACGACCAGCTATGGGAGCTTCGTTTCATCTTCGTTTGTTTCCGGGCACGACTTTCAGTTTTTTAGCAGAATGGAGGGTATTTTCTAACCTGATCAAAATTTCTTTATCCTCCCCCCCCCCCCTCCAATTCCCTCTTTCCCCATCTAACTCGTCCTCGATCAGAGAAAAAGAAACAACTCTCCTCGTGAGATTGATTTTACAGAAAAAATAAATAAATAAATAGCCACTAAGCAAGAAATGTTGAGATGACTTGGTGCTTGGTAGGAAAGAAGGGACGGGAAAATCGAAAACTCTAAACCCTAGGTTAAGAAATGAGAGAGACGAGAGATCTACCTGCAATTTGCGATTGTGACTCTGTAGATCCGGTACAGAGTCCAAACCTCTCACTATGAACAGCAACCAATTCTCTCGAGCCTCAAGCCTCAAGCCTCAAGCCTAAAAGTCGAAGACCCTACTTTCCTCCCACTCCCCAGTCTCCACTCAAGGTTTTGAAACTCGGGATCGGTTTTGGAATCGGATTGGATCGGACGGATTTTTTTTTTTTCAAATAAGAGAGAGTTTTCTGTTTGGGGGAGACCCTGTTGCTAAATACAAGGACACACAACCCTATAAAGGCATGGTGGTCATTCCATAGCCCCTGTGTTTATCTCGGAAAGACATTTCACAATGAGAAAATAGTCACTTTAAGAAAAGGAAAAAGAGCCATGTGTTGTTTACGCATGATTAGTGTTTGGGATCAATGAGAGGTCGTGCTCTAATATCTTCAGCACGTTCGGTGTAGCAGTAACATGGTCTTTTCATGCGCTATCTCTCTAACATTTATTGCACTAATAGGACAGGGTTCTTTTGCCCAATCAGAAAAAATAGAATTTTAAACCATTTTACTCTTATGCCTTAATGGTTATGGTTGAGGATGAATCTTGGCCGATATTGATCAGGCGATCTGAAGGTTTTCCCATTCCATATCCCCTTCTAAACAAATTAGGCTATGGGGTTTATGGATTTACATTTTTTTTTTTTTTTTTGGGGGTTGGGTTTGGGGTTTAAAATACATGATAGCTTTTGAGAATGAGTTCTACCCAAAGCCCTGACAAAATCGAATCGAACCATTTAATGACATTAGTATTTTTTAAAATTAGAACCAAACCAAGCAAAAGATCTTGGTTTGCATTGGACACCCTTAGGTTGAAATCTTTATTCTCACTTCTTGAATAGAAAGGGTAGAGGTTTCAATTTCAGGCCCACACTGATAGGCCTGATTGGCTCAATAGGGAAAACTCAAAGTAGCCCATCATATTTATTAAATGTGTTCGGGGCTAAAGCTCATACCAAATATCATTAGATCATTCTCAATGCCCAAGCCCTACATGATGGTCGCATGACCAAGACTAATTAATTAATAGTTCAACTCCGCCCGATAGCTTAAAGCCTGTTTAGAGCCGACTTACCGCTTATCTAGAGTCCGTTTAGTAAGCCCAACAAGTTTAAAGCCTTTTTAAAGATAAATGTCTTACTTGTCCGTTTAAGACCTGTCTAAGGCGCATTTAGCTCTAATATTGGTAGCCTAGTTAAAGATTGGTAACTGAACAACTATTTATAAATGAGACCATGCACCTACGAGGCCCATTTACTTAAGCAAGCCGATCATAATGCGAGGTCCTAAAGTGAGGAAGAGCAATTATGCCCAACCGACCCAGCCTGACCGATTGGCACCTCTAGTTAGGGGTGTCAATTTGTGGCCCGAACCGGGTAAACCGACCGGGACCGACCGTTTAAAGACCGGCCCGGCCCGGACCATTTATTAAACGTGTGGGGCTTGAGCCTGGCCCGTTTATAAATGGTCGGTCTCGGTTTTGCTACTTGAACCGTCGGGCGCCGGACCGAGACCGACCGAATAACGCCCGACCGAGACCGGCCTATTGTGCACCGACTTGGCCCGACCCTTTAATGATTGTAGAATACCTATTTTACCCCCCAAATTAAAGAATAAAAACTAAAAAGTAAAGACATGTTCACATTTTAAATAATGGTTATATTTTGTATCATTTATTGATTTATTGTCATTTTTTTGGGCTTGCATAAGTGGGCCGGAATATAATAGCACATTTTAAAGAGGGCCCGTTTAAAAACCGGTTAAAGCCCGTTTAACATTAAACATGTCCGTAACCCGGTTAAGGCCCGACTAAAGCCCGATTAAGGTGGCCCGATTATAACCCGAGACCGACCGACCAAATATAAAGTGTACCATGCCCTCAATAACTAAGCCCGATTAGTTAAATGGGCGGACACGGTGTAGCCTTTGAAAGTCTTCAAGCCCGATTAAGCCCGACCGAAACCGAACTGGCCCGACCGGTTGACACCCCTACCTCTAGTCATGGGAGTCAGTGAAGGCTCAACACTAAATAGGCTTGACCAAGTTTCTCAGGGGTTCATGCCTAATTTTATGACCTAATTAAAGATGCTTCCATAAAAAATGAGTGCATGAAAATTGTTGGTCCTGTTTGGTCCTCTTTCTTAGGGCTAGCAACAGGTATTATTATCTAGTTACCTACAACCCTCGATTTTAGAGGGCAAAAATAAATATTTTTATTTATGGAGAAAATATCTTTGAACCAATTATATTTCTTATGCCCTTCAAAAAATGAATAAAATATCTTATGTAACGATGCTAGGAAACGTTAAACCTCTTCCCCTGTTTATTATAGGAGAAGTTTCCCATACTTCCAGCATTGAAGGAATCTCCCTTGCCACACCAATACAACTGCCAATCATATAACGTCAAAACACATTGCACCAAATCCAACCAGCCTCCATCATCGTTGCCTACTTCAAGCCCAGCCATATCGATTGTTGCCGAGTTCAGAACGGGCCATCATCCCTAGGCATCACCAGTCTCTATCATTGTTGCCTGTTTCATCACACCACATCGCACCCTCCATCATCACCAATTTGTATATCAAACTCCACCAAGTTACAGAGGCCACGGCAGCTTCATCTTTCACTACAGAAAGAATCGCCCAGACAATTCCAGAAACGCCATAGCAGAATAGCTTAATATATGGAAATACCCAAAATCTAGAAGCACCAATGACCGTGATGAAGATTACCACATCTACCGTGGCGGATCGAGATTGATCATAAGGGGGGATCTTCAAAGGGTTTAGAGAATTGGAAATATATATGGGGCGACCAGAGGACTTGCACTGTGAATCAAGTTACGAGAACATCTCAATGGGAGAGAATCCAAATCACAAAATAGATCTCTAATCAAAACTCAAGAACCTTGACGGAAAACTGATTAAACCCACCAATATAAAGGGAGTTGGATCAAATCAATCATAGGAAAGACGAAATTTGTGGAAAATTTGTACGCACCTGGAGGCCGGAATCGGATTTTGATGAAATTAAGTGCTTCTCATAATCTCATCTATACAAGGTTTAGTGGACTAGCATAGCCACCCACATATGAAAACACACACGCTACCACCACTAGGCTATCCTAGTGATTTATTTTAATTTATCATAAAAGATAAATATCATAAAACATATCAAAAAAATATAAAAAAATATAAATAGATTAGACAAATACAAATAGAAATCATACCACATAAAAGCATAAGCATACCATAAACAGAGGTCGTGTGGGGATCTTTACACTCAATTGTTATTTTTTATGGGTTTGGGTCCCCTGGGTGAGGTTACAATTTTTTTTTTGTGCTAACAATGGGTATCTAAGCCTAACTAGTTCCGCGGGCCCATACTGACCCCACAACTGTATGGATCGGGTCATACTGGGGTTGAATGAGAACCATTTAACTTTCACTGAAAGCAGTGAAGAACACTAAACACCTCCGTGTAAGTGTCCCAATGTGTGACTAATGGGAGTCAAACTCAAGAAGTTCGAGTTTACGGCTTGTACCAAGTTCATTGTTCACCAACTGTGCTACAACTAAGGGCCCGTTTGATAACGTTTCAAGAAACGCGTTTCTGCCGTTTCTGTTTCCAGAAACAACAGAAATGGAGCAAAAAGCATTTGATAAAACTGTTCCGTTTCACTTATTTTTAGAAATAGAAATATAAATTTTTACTTATTTATGATTCAAGAAATGACCTAGGCACCGTTTCTGGAAACAACTTGTGGCAATTCTTTCACTGGTTACCATCGACTTCTAAAAACATGACTTATCAAACACCTCCAATTCCGTTTCTGTTTCTAGAAACGGAAATTTATGTTTCTGCCGTTTCTTGAAACAGAAACGGCAGAAACGTTATCAAACGGGCCTTAAGAATTCATAATATAACATTAAATAAATGTTATGATTAATGCATTAGCCCAACCCACCCAAAACTGAAATAAATACACATGTACTTTCTTTAAATATATATGGACAATAGAATTATGCTGGTCCGATGTAGGAAACACCATACATATATATATATATATATATATACTAGTAAGAAATACATGTGCAAATGCACGTGGGAACATAAATGAGTAATATTAATTCAAAGAGAGAGAGAGAGAGAGAGAGAGAGAGAGAGAGAGAGAGAGAGAGAAATGCATGTGGGAACATAAATGAGTAATATTAAATCAAAGTTTCATTTGTTTCTTTTACGTTGTATGTGTGAGAGAGAGATTGTCGACTAAAATTTATAGAGATAAAGAGAGAATGCAATAACTTAAATTTATAAAGATGAAGATAGATTATTTAAAATAAAGTATATAAGTCTCCTACATTTGTAACATAACTTTAAAATTTAAAATTATTTAAGGAAGCCCACAAATATTTGCTGCAACAAATAATAATTGTTTTGGAATAAAGATCAAATGGTATAAGCTTAATCTTTTTTTATTTTAATTTTTTTTCTTTTTTGTCTTCATCTTCTTCAACATCTATGATTCTTCTTTTGTCCACATTTTTGTTATTTCATGGTATCTATAACAATGTTTTTTGATTTTCGACTTCCATCATTTTTTGAATCCATTTTGAAGTAGAAAGAATAGTTCTTTGATAGACACACATCCAGTTTTTGTTTGTACTGAAACACATGAAAATATATTTGTTATTATCACTATATATTAATATATTATTTTAATTTAATAAAATTCTTAAAATCAGATTAACATTCAATATTTATACCTTTTCTGATGATCTTGCATATTCAATTGTCGAACATCTTATAAATGTTTTAAGTTCCTCAAAGATTGTCATGATTATTGTTTCAGTTGAGTCTTTGATCTTGAATTTTCCGAAGTACCTACCAATGAGTAAGACCTTATAAATAGGTTAGTAAATTAATATCATGGTAACTGAAAAATAGGATAATGTGTATCTTCTTAAGTGTAGGGTGGGGATTGGATTTTTTTTTTTTTTTTTAATGAAAGGTGGCGTGCAAATCTTAGAGAAAGTGGCGAGTGTTAGAATTAAATAAAGAAAATAATTTTCTTATGAAGAAACAAATTATTATTATAAACTAATATTAGAGAGAGAGAGAGAGAGAGAGAGAGAGAGAGAGAGAGAGAGAGAGAGACTGTGTGTGGTGGGATTTGTAGTTTAATAAAGAAACTAAATTTTTCCCTTCTCAAAATAGTACCTTTTTTCTCTCTTAAGCTTCCTTAGAAATAGGGAAGTGAATTAATTTTGTGGTATTCCCTATAAATAGGATAATAATTAGGATAATGAATTAATATGATGGTTTTTAAAAATAGAATAATTTTTATTATTATTATTTTGGGGGGGGGTTTAGAGTAATCTTTTGTTCAAATATTCTCTGCTCTTGTAAATGAAACAGGGTAGTGAAAAGATCAAATTGTCTCCATTACAAGGGTCATGATGCAGGCTGTGGAACATTAGGGACTTTATACATGTTAATTTTTGAAGGAATTGAAATTATATTGTCTCAATTCCCAAACTTGGAGAAAGTAACACTGCTTTCTGTAATGGCAGCTTTAATGTCATTCACCTACTTATTCATTGCTTTGTACTTATGCATCCAAAATTTTGCTTCTCATTAGAAGTTTAAAGGGACTTTAACTGGAGTTAAAGCAGGGGTGAATGGTATTTCTCAATCAACTCTACTTGATACATTCTTTTATTTAATGCTCCTATGCCAGCCAACTTCTCAATTTGGATATAAAAGAGGATACTATAAGGCATCATAACAACTATAATAATGTACCACTTGATGTTTCCTCCTTGAATGCCCTTCTATTATTATATCACAATTTTAAGTTCTATTGAGATTATTTCCTTCTACCCAAATAGTTGCAACTTGGTCGACTGATGGTAAATTGTAAACTCTCTGATCAAGATGTACGTCACTTGTTATTATAATCTCATTATTCTCTAACAAATGAACATCTTTCAAACTTTTAAAGAACCTTGCGTATGGATTAATTGATAGAATATCCATTATTTTTGACATGATAGGCTCTTTGAGTTTTGAATCTTGTAACACTTTCATCATATTCTGAAGTTCATTATTAGTATCATAAAAGTATAATTGTAAATAACATAGATTGTCTTTTTCTGGCCAAATTGGAGGCAAATCATGATATAATTGTCCTTGAGCTCTGAAGGTATATATACTTTCTTTTCCATTTGCAAGATCTTGGTCAACATGAACTCCAAAAGATGTGAAGGAAAATATACTATTGTAAGCACATATATATCTACAGAATTCAATAGCTTCAGATGTTTGAGAAGTGAATAAAGTATGTAATTCATTTGGAATTGTTGTAGATGCCAAAATAACATTTCCATTATAGCAACAAAATGATGGTGCTTAATATTCAAATTTCTTCGCTCCATAATGGATACATGGAGGTACTTTTTGAAGTACATGTACTTCAGAATTTTGTGGTTCAAATACTCCTGTATCCAAATATATATATATATATACAAGAACTAAAGAAAAATCAAATTAATCTTATTAATTTTTAAAATATTATTATTCTAATACTAACCTTTCATACCAGATGGTTGATTTTCAAAATTTTCAGAATTTGAAGTTGTAGAACTTGATTCGGTAAGTTGGGCTTCCAGTAGCTATGTCTAATTTTTGTTTTTTTTATTTGTATGCAGGCTTCATCTAATAGTCCTTTTATTTGCATTGTATCTTTAACGTTGACTGTCAGTTGCTATATATTTTGGTGGCATAGTGATCTAATAAAGGGAAGGCAATTGAGTTATAATTTGAGCAAGTCTAAATTTTAAAAAGCAAATCCATTGGAAGTAAACACTATGCACAATGGGGGACATGTTTAAGGTTATACACCCTATATATGGAATTCAATTAAAAAGGTAATTAAGAAATCCATGCAAATTTCACAGAAACAACATGAAATATATCAACAACCTGGACAAAAAGTTTAAACAATTAGGAAAGGTGAGAATGTTATACCAACAAGAAAAAAGAAAAAAAAGGGGGTTATAGAACCTTGGAAATCCTTATTTGGGGCCCTATTTGGGACTCACCACCTTACACATATTTGGTTTATGAAATGAATCGATTCATTTTAAAAGTCAGATTTCAGACCCGCAAACCCTATAGCCACCATACACATGGGCAATGCCACATGTCGAAATTAGACATACCCTCTGCTAGCCTCTGCCAGGGATTACAGCCGCAGAGGATTTCGATCCATGTTTTCCTTATTTTAAGAGAAAGAATAATAAAGTGGGTAACTACCTATCAAGAAAAACAAAAATAAGTTGATAACTCTATTCTGATGTATCTGAGTTGGCATCTAGGGGGTCAACTGCAAAGGATGAAGAGATAGCCAAATTGAGAGATGAGATCAAGCTTATTTGCACTCATTGGAAAATAAAAACTATTGGAGTCACAAGTAATTACCCTGAACACCCCCCCTTTTTGTACTCTCCCTTGAACAACTCTCTTTTTAGCTTTCCTTTTTTTATCAAAAAACTTCATCTCTTGTTATTTATCAAAATATATGCTTCATATTTTACCTGTTTACAGTTGGAGAAACACCAGAGAATAGTTGATTTGAAATTGAAGAAGAGGGTACTGAAGTTGGAGTTCTGTCTTCAGGAAGCCCACTCTTAGACAAGAAAGATTCAAAGGGTAATATATATTTTCCTACCCTGAATTATTCACTCTCATTTTAGCTGAAAATAAATTGGGTATTAGTGGCTTTCCAAATGAAGAATGCAAATCCCACCAATAACGAACAATAACAGTATAGCAGGCATGAGACAATGCATTTAAAACAAAAGAAAAGCAGGAAGGAAAGAAATAGAAATTGAGCTTGTCTACAATTTTTTTATGAAAATCAAAACCTATAGATTACTGAACCGAAACCTGTATACTGGAACATCTAGTATGACTATATAAGAGAATGAGAAAACAATTTCTAAATTAGAAATTACCCATAAATCCAAATATTGTTTCAACAGATTAAACAATATAAAAAAAATTTGGTGCAAAAGAGATGGGAAGAGAAAATCAAATTATTTTCATGTCCATATCCAAATAAAGAGCAAAAATGATGGTTCTGAATCAATGAAATCAACAGTGTATATTGTACTCTAATTATAGTGGCATGGAACTCATTGCCACAAGCCAGGGAATCAAGGGCACCACCCAGAGTTAATTTAGATTGATTTTCAAGTAGTATTCAGATTAATAACCATAACAGAAGCAATCCTATTCCCTACATGGAATCAAATCCCCAAACAGTTAGTACCCATCACACAAAGCGTAGGTGTGTAAAGAACACCTTGAAAACAAAAATACCAATATAGAGTACAGATCAAATTAGAAAAACATAATAACCTTGAAGGTAAAAGGAAGGAAAAATAAAAATACCAGTATAGAGCACAGAACACAAAAAGGATAATGATTCGGGGATGGTTGTTAAATAAATTATCTGTCATATTTTATTTCAAAAGGAACTAATGAAAAGAAAATCCTTGAACCGAACCTATTTTTTTGGTGATGAAACTACAATAAGAGAAAACACGAAGGAAGAGTGGGGGATAAGCCTGGATTATTGGTGGATTGGCTGGATTATCTGAAATCAGTTGTGTGTTTTACTTGAACTGCGATTTTTGTCGGGCTTAAGTTGAGAGAAGGCTGAATTTTTTTTTCCTGTTATTAGACATTCTTAGAGTTTCTGCTTGTTCTAGATGATGTATCCATATACATCTCCTTATCCTATCTTGATTCTCTACAACAACATTTTAGGGATTCAGAAGAATCAATCCTTCCGTGCAAGTGAAGACTGGAGAGTACTGTTTCACATTTGTTTCATTTCTCCATGAAATATAAAAATAAGAGGGAAATGTGATACATGAAGATGTCTATGCTACTGGAGATTTTATTCTCTTATAGCTCTGAGCCAAGATGGAATGGTACTACTACTTTTGATCAATCTCAAGTTTGTATTTTCACATTGGCATACATACCCCAATGGTCCATAACATTTAAGATAAACCGAGAACAACCTTGAGATGCTCGATGGAATTACTCTTTTAAGTGGTATAATTTGGCTCGAAGATTTTAGTGTGTTTGGGTTTTTTTATCTGCTATCAGTTTCCTTTCTAATAATGAACGTTGATCAGTAAATTAACTATGAGAGTAAACAAAGCATAGTAAATATATAGGTATTGTATGGGTCGAAGCCCAATAAGCTCCAATAATCAATATCCCTTACCTGTTTAGCTTTTGGGGCTTGGGTTCAGAGAGGGAAGGAAATCCTTTTTCTTTTCTCTCTCAGAAGTTAAAAAGCTCAACGGAATTATAAAGCAAATAACCAAAACAAAAAAGCATCACAATCGTTTCAAGGTGGAATGAATTCAAAACCTCTTACAAGATGAAATAAAACCAGTTATAAGCTAAATTTAAATCACATAAATCATCAAAACCAATCTAATTCAGAGAAACAAAAACAAAACAAATATTAATTGCAACACCAATCAAACTATTTTCCATATAAATCTTCTTATACGAATTGCACAGGAATAAAGAATAATTAGGATAAAAGCAAAGAGATGGGATGATTACCTGGGAGAACCCAACGGCAGGGAGACATTGGTGGATCTGCTATTCCAATGGCTAAGAAGATCTCTAGATTGTGCTGAACATGGGGCTTGTCGTTGACAATGTGTGCGGGGGAAGACGCCGTCCTCTATTGCAGATGATGATGAAACCAGATAAAAGTGAGTGAGAAATAGCAAGAGAGAGAGACAAGATAGAGAAAAGAAACTAATGTTAGAGAGGATGACTTTCTTCTACATCATGTTTACTGGAATTCTCGAGGATTACATTAGACAAACTTCAAAATTCGAAGCAATCCGAAGCAAGCAAAGCCTTTATCGAAAAAACTTTCTTCTCACCGGAAATAGCTAAATCGGGCACCAGAAAATCTCAGATTCAGAAGAACGTGAGAGTGAGGTGGGAAAAAAAACTCCTAGAATATAGATTTTTATTTTTTTATAAGATAGATAGAAACATGAGAAAGAAGATGGTGAAAATATAGAAAGAATTTTATTTTTTTTTAGGTAAAAACGATATCTAAAATATAGTTTTTTTATTTTTATTTTAGAAAGATATGTTAAAAAAGAAAGAGAGAGAAAGGGAGAAAATTTAAAAATATTTATTTAAAAAAATAAGAGAGAGAGAGAGAGAGAGAGAGAGAGAGAGAGAGAGAGAGAGAGAGAGAGAGAGAGAGAGAGAGAGAGATGAGGAAGAAAGTTCTTTACCAAAAAGAAAAAGAAAGAAAGTTTAGAATGAGACTCCTAATATGTAGAGATTTTTATAATTTTTTTTTCTTAAGGAACATATGGATTAAAAGAGAGGAACGTGAGAGAGGGGAGGGAGAAAATTTAGAAAGAAATTTTTTCTGTATTATGAAAAC
The DNA here is from genome assembly GCF_013358625.1 of Macadamia integrifolia. Classification (NCBI taxonomy): domain Eukaryota; kingdom Viridiplantae; phylum Streptophyta; class Magnoliopsida; order Proteales; family Proteaceae; genus Macadamia; species Macadamia integrifolia. The sequence continues at coordinate 22,125 of NW_024870479.1, forward strand.
ACTTCAAAATATAGATTTTTTTTCTTTTCTTTTAAAAAAGATATAGATTTCTTTACCAAAAATGAAAGAAAGATATAGATTTTAAGAAACAAAGAGACCAACATAAGAGGACATGTGAGAGGGGAGGGAGAAAAGGAAAGTGGGAAAAAGGGGGTGAGAGATGAGGAAAGGGATGTGATAGGAATAAAGAAACTAAAATTTAGAAAATATATAAATATTAACAAAATATATATAAAGGGTACCAACAATATTGAAAAAATAGAAAGGTTTGACAAAAAAAGATAATGAAAAAGATGACGTATTTAAATAAATAAGAGGGATAAAATAGTCAAAGGAAAGATTAGCCATGAAACATGAGTACATACTTTTATATAATAGTATGATATATATATATATATATATATAAGCAATAGAACTATGCCGGTCTAGTGCAGGAAATACGAGAAAAATAGGTCAATGGGAGGACATACAAGTATTGAGAGAAAGATATGTACTAATTATGCACATCAAATGCATGTAAAACAATGTGCATCGTTTTATTTATTTATTTATTTGTTTTGTTTGTGAAAAAATATATACATTACATATATGTATATTGTGTATACATATATATAGATATCATAAACGCTAATTATGTTGAAACAAAATTTATTCATTTATTTATGGGTAAATAACACTTGGGGTACCCAACGTATGGTGAAATTACATGTTGGGTACTCAACTTTTCGAGTCTTATCATTTGTGGTACATTATATTCTATAATATGATGTTTGAGTTAACTCGTGCTTCACCATATTAGGTTTGAGGTTCCTTATTTTGTTAATAATTTCAATATTGCCCCTCATTATGAATATCAACAGTCGTACTCATAGTCAGGCACTACCCATTGCTCTGATGATTCATAATAACTCTATGAATTACTTGGCCTTTGTGTTGGCACAACATCATTCAAGTTTCTACCCTATTAACTTTTGATGATAAGATAGTTGCCTACTATAGTAGTTCGATTTTAGAGAGGGAGCTTGAGAAACGTCTACCACAACCAAGGAAGGCAACATGCACGTAAATTACCCAAACTTAACACAAGGAGGTAATGATACTAAATAACAATATTGGGCCCTTTGAGTCTAGTAATTGAAATGAGTACGATCTAAATCCCTTAACGATAATCCATCAGAGGGTAAGTTTGATGCCAACAACCACAATAATTCTGACTCCACTAGCATATATTTAAGTTATTACAGTTGGAAAGCTCATAGTTGAATTTGGGATGGGCCAATTGGTCCGCCTCATGGTGTGTATTGGTCATCTTGTCTATTATGTAAGCAATATGCTCTTTGTCTTAATTAATCAGGTTATGCCTCCGAAGTTGTTACTTTAAATAAATTATAGTGATTAAAGCACGCCTATGCCCTGTATATATTAGCATAGGATAACATCATAGGAAAATCGTCCCATTGCATTAGCCTTCAGGATTGGAGTAATGACTAACAATGACATTCAAGGGTGTTCGTATTTTATAGTCAAAGGTGAAATTTTAATAGCAATCAATTTTATAATTCGCAGAAAATTTGTACAACCACATGTTCAATTCTATCATCGAATTTATAATATTCTTCCCATTTAGTATATTTTTCTTCCCCATGTATATTTTGTTGGGAAATCAGTGGAGAGTCGATGTTGGAACTTGACTACTAGGTAAGCACAAGGCATCAAGTGTATTGACCATTTGTCAAATTTGTAGCATGGTGCACCGACATTGAACTTTTTAACTTTTGTCATCACCCTTCCAAATCATGATTAAAGTTGTCATCTTGATTATATCATATGATGCCCTGCTTCAGAGACTAATCTTACTATAAGTGTCAAGGGTAATGTCGACAATCTATCTAGAAAAATGTAAAAGTGTTATAGTGGGTGTACTCTACAAATGTACATATTTGTCAAGGTAAATTGCTTTTGAAGTGCATACAAATTAGGTGATACGTAATTGCCATCTAGTCGATCATGCTATACACATGTCCAATTTCAAATAATGAAATAGACGCATACAATAAAAGTTACCAAAAAAAAAGAGCAACCCAATACACGGGGCTTCCACAACCGCAGGGTCTGGGAGGGGCAAAAATACAACAAGAGTTATAGATGTCTGAAAAAATAAGGTTTAATTATTGAAATGGCAGGATCCTACCAATACTTACTTTCATTATTTCTATGTTAATGCAAACCGATGGATTGTGTAGTGTCCTAGAATTATGTGATTTAAAATAAGAACTCATAACGTAAAATTATTAATTAAAAATAAATTATTTTTTATTTACGTGTTCATTCATGATAATTATTATTCACATATATATACTCTTATTAGCAGCAATAAGGAAGATGTCTCAGCGTAAACCGCTAGCTATCCAAAGAAACTTATAAAATTGGTCTAGCTTTTGAGGTATGAAAAAAAATCAAAATGAAACTTTAAATTGAATCATTTTAATTGATGAAGTGATGATGATATGGTTGATGTAACGAGGGCCATCATTACTTTCTTTCTTAAGAATAAACATGAATTTTAAGATCTTATTAACAAATTGTATTATAATGAAAGAGGATATATAAGAGGCAAATATTCAATAATTATGAAGAAGTCTATGTTGTATACAATCACGTACCCACTTTGGAGCTTAAGTTGGTAATCTACGTTGTATACAAATTTCTACACTAGACTTTTCTGTATAATCTTTAGTACTACTATAACACATATAATTCAAGTAAAACAACTTAAATTAGGAATTAAAAGATATCAAATTACAAAGTATTTAGTTAATTAGGCACTATACATTGTTGAATCATATATATTAAAACAAACAATAGTACAATATAAGTGGATGATTCATCTTATGCCCATCTTAGAGTCCTAAAATCCTAATTTTGAAACAAGTGGCAGGCTGAATCATAATCACTATATTATCGTTGATAGAAATTCAAGTTTTTCTCTAATTGATTCACAAATGTTGGGTAAGATTTGGCCAAAAAATTGAACAAACATGAAGTGGGAGTGATTTTCTTCACAAAGCAGAGCAAAACTAGTCGAGATAACCAAGATTGAGTCAAAACTAGTGGTAAATTATTAAACTGCCACTGTCTTTTAAAATTTACATATTTTTTCTTTCGGTGGGACCATAGTAATATTATTTAAGGTCTTGAACCTCTAGATGGTATTAGCTTGGGATTTAATATTTTTTAAAGATGGGTACTTGCATGAAGTGATGTTGCATATTGTTTATTGGATACTGGATCCTTGCAATGCCGCTATTATGGTGTTGTTATGATTGGAGATTATTTTATTTGAATCTTATTAGCGACTGCTCTTGATTATGGGGTTTATGTGATGCTCATCTTCCGTGATGTTGGTTAAATATTCTTTATTACATCCTTTGCATTATTTGTCCATGTGTAATGCTACGTTTTTAGGGTAGATTGAAGATTATTATTATCATCTACTAAAGTCATCAGCTAAAGATTATTTTATTCGTGTCCTCAACAACAAATTATCTATGAAGATGGTATTAAGCAACAATAAAATTTATTTGGTCAACAAAAATAACCTTATACTGAGTGCTTCACGTCAACCTTATGCTATATGGTTTAGAACAACTTTATGTTGAGCAGTTCCCAATATCTTGATTATGGGTTATTCTCTCTCCAACAACCTAATTTGAGTTATTTGGTCCCCAACAACCTGATATTGTTCTTTTGTTCACAGTTACCTATACTGCATTTTTATCAATTGTTAGTAGTAACTTATATTGTATTGTTTATAGTTACTTATGTTGCAATTTTATCTATGACACCTATTTAGGGTTCAGAAATGCATTGATATTTGTATTTTTAAATATATTATTTAGAAGAGTACTACCTATCAAGGTTAAAAATGTCTTTTCATTTTGATGGTTTTTTAGTGTTTTGGTACTGAAATTTCACTGAAATCTCGACAAGTTGGTGTATTTTTTTCTTTTTCGAATAGTTATATTGGTGGTCAACAATCATGATCTAAAACTTGGTGGAAAGTTTGTTGTAAGGCAAAAATAAACAGAGGGAAAATGTTGATTATGATGTAGGTATATCATAAGCTAGCACCCACAGTGTTTATCTCTTTCCTCCCCCATTTGAAACAACCCCCTATCCCTCCTCTATGATACCTTATTCAGCTTTCCCATTGGTATTGTCCACTAGCTTACTGTATACCGACAACATACCTATCCCTCTCCCACAAACATATTACAACTTGATCTTGCAAAAAAGAAAAAAAAATGACATAGTGGTATTTTGAAGTTTGCCAACGTCAAACTGTTCTGTATACATAATGTAATATTTCCTATTCTACACATTGTTTACTAATATAAGACAGAGTATGGTAGTAAACAAGTAAATAATGCATCAATGACTTTAATGTAGTGTGATCCTTGTCCCTGTAGTGATACTGTGGCTAGTTTGAAGTTGGCTATTGATTTGAGCTTCCAAAGGAAATGAGGCAAAACTAGTGAAAGTAGACGAAAATTTGGACCTAAATAGTACTTGGAATGTATCATTTTGCTGAAATGATACAAGTAAATATGAAAATTTCAATTGAAATATTTCTTATTTTCCATTTCACCCCTCATTTCGTTTTGGTAAAAAAAATAAAAAAATTTACCAAGATTTCAACGAAATATCGTTGAGTTCTTGAACCATGCTACATACTGCTTGCCTTCTTTGAGAAAGGCTTGTGATGTTGCTTATGTGATATTTTGGATTATAGATAGGTGTTCTCCACCATATATTTTGTTCATTGTTGATTGTTATGCCTGTATTTATTCGATAAGAGATATTAATCTACTATTAATGTTGATGATTGATGCACTTGAGTTAATATTGCTACTAGAATGAAGTTCTCTTGCTCACTGGCGGCGTTGACTAAATTTACGTTTAAGAATTATGTTGCTTTTAATATCTATTCTTGTTAGTCCAAACTAGTGCTAGCTTTTATGGGTTTGAGATTTCAGCCCATGGCCGAAGCTACAACTAAGAAATCCTAATCGAACATTAGGTCATGGTTAGGGTTGATGCATTAGTATAGCCCAAATAAATTTGAAATAAAGACAAATTTTACTTTCTTTACATATATTTTTAGGGAAAGGATCTACATTCTACAGCGTTTACATCTCTCTCTAGCTCTTACTAGACTACATGAGTTTTATTGTATATGTATTGTGCGGCACTACATCCTCTACATCCGTTGGCTTGGATTGGAGATGCCATTACATGATTACAACATGTATATCCCTACCCATATATTTAACATCATTGATTTGTACAAGGTGCTGGCAGTTCGTGTCAGTAAAGTTTGTACGATTTTCTCTAATCCCTTGGTAGACAAATTTAGGTTGTGCTAAGATTGAGCATATTAGACCTTGGCATTGGCCTAGGTTTTCAAAACATAATCCCAACCTGCCCAGAGTTGCAACCACAATTCATTTTCAATTTTTTACAATTTCATATTGTTTTGAAATTTTGGATCACACTTTAACCATGTTATATACTTATTTTATGTTAAAATTATATCAGTCAAATGGCTATGGGATTCTATAGGTTACATGTCCCATTCCTTTAGAGCGAACCATGTGCTCATCATAGGTTAGATTGTGAAATACAAAAATCACTAGGCATAGTAGATTGTCAAAGGACTCCCCCTTTTTTGGATTGGGATCCTCTCTAGCCCCGGGGGGTGCTGGAGAGGGACCAATGATGGTTTTATCCGTCTTTCTCTCCCATTTGTGTCTCTCTCTAGCACCCCTGGCTAGAGAGGATCCTAATCCTTTTGTTTTTTTTTTTATACTAACGTTCTTCGACCTAATTTTCTTTGTCCATCACTTTATTTGTTATGTTCTTGTATGAGATTTTTTTTGTGTGCAAGTCCAGCGCTAGGTAAAATAGGGACCCACTAGGTGCCAAACAAGGGACTCACAAGGGGTCAAGAAAAGGTATCAATTGATTCATACTTATATTACTAACTATTAACCAAACCACCACTAAATTTCAGAAGGTGGGGGTAAGAGGGATGAACTAGGAGATGAGACTCAAGTATGAATAGTGAGAGGTATTTCACACCTTTACATAGCAAGGATCAAAGTATTTATGATTTCCATCCATAAATGAGAAAGATACAAAAGAAAAAAAAAATAATAAAGTTCACTTTTCAACTACTTATGGATATTTAGTACTAGACCCATATAGTAATGTTTGGTCTTGGTTATTAAGCCATTGAATTGCTATGACCTAGTGGGCAAGATGTGTTCAAACAAAAAAGACGACAAAGATAAGATCACATGTATTTTGAAGGTGAAAGTGACAATTAGAAAGGGACAAAAGGCATATGCACATTGGCTTCTATTTAAAATGTTATGACATATTTAAAGTCATTTACCAAAAGGAAACAGAAGCAGAGACACTTTGACTTCTGTTTGGAACATTGCGATTTATTTAAAGTATGGGAGAAAGAACATTATGTTTTCTGTGAGTGATTATTCTTTGCAGTGACTGTGGCAGTGCGGTGAGCAATAGATGGTCAAGAGTATCCGGGCACGCACCTCAAGGTCATCTCGGCCATCTGATGTTCACTGCACCGCAGCACTCACTACAGATGATGTTTTTAGGTTTTCTGCACCTAGACATAGAGCCCTATTTTTAGGGGGTAGGATTGTCTTTTCACAATGCTGAAAACAGGGCGCTATTTCTTGGCATAACTACGTAAATAACATGTTTTTTACTCTCTTGAAGTATAATAAAGACAGAAGGTAGAGACACTTTGACTTATATTTGGAATGTTACAATTTATGTAAAGTCATATATTTAGTAAAAAAAAAATAGAATTGGAGATGGGTCCCACCATTAATCAACCGCTAATGTTGTGTTGTGTGATAGGCACCTAGTTAGTGTTATTTACCATATATAGATCTTGTTTAAGATATGTATAACTTTATCGAAAGCTTATAAAAAAAACTAAAGAAAGTGAAGTGGAGTTAACTTTTTATCAAAATAAAAGTTACAGTCCCACTTGCCTTGTAAGGAAGACATCTGTTGTTTGTTCGGGTTCATAACTAATCCAGTGGTTTTAATTAGAAAAAACCACTTACAATCCTGGTATTTTCCTAGGCCCACAGCTAACTCAATAGTTTTAACGCTCACCACCTTACCTAGTTAATAGGCTTGATACTTTCTAATATATTGTTTAACACTCAACAAATCATTAGTATTTTCAAAACCATAAGCAACCATAAGGTTATCACCAAGGTGTCCAATATGCCAGATTTAAGTGTTTATGATTTAATCAGAAAAACATATTCCACATCTTGAACTATTAGGCAAAATCTAATATCCCAACATATGTTTTTTAGTTAATCCCCAATATTCAATTACATGCATCATTGCTAGCCATATTATCATTTTTCACTACCTACATTCAATCTTATGGGTGGAGGTCGGGCACGCCGCTGGCTTTCCTTGAGTTAGTGGCTCAAGCAATTGTGGGCTAGGATGGACGGGCTAGGAGACTTTTTTAGGGGGACGGATGACGCAAATACAATGTTGGGCATAACACTAGCATGCCCAGTCATTACCTAATTTTCTTTTTCTTATATGTTTTAATAATTTTTATTCTTAGTTCTCCATAATTCCAAATCAAGTATCTAAAGTTTTTCCATGTTTACAATGTATCTTTTAATAGCAATTTAATTTTGTAACGCAAAGGATTGATACGACCACATTATATTTTGTCAATGAGTTTACAATATCCCTCACCATTTATTGTATTTTCTTTGCCAATGTATATTTTGTTCTCAAATCAATAGTTTGACCCTTTGTCAAATTTGGTAGCATGGTTTACCCATATTGAATTTTGACCTTTTATAATCACATTTACAAATCCTTATTGAAGTTGTCCTCTTCATTGTATCACTTGATGCCGTGATTTAAAAAAGAATCTTACTCTATGATGCAAGGGGTCGACAACTTATCTAGAACAAACGTTATAGTGTGTGCTCTCTCTTTATGTACTTGCTTGACGCTTGACAAGGTAATTTTTTTTTTTTAAAGTATGTACAAATTAGGTGATACGTAATTATTGTCTAGTCAATTATGTGACGCACGTGTTCAGTTCCAAAGAATGAACATGCACGTATTATAAACGTTACAAATGTCCGAAAAATTAATGTTTAATTATTAAAAATGCGGGAATCTACCCATTTATACTTTCTCTATGTTAATAAATATTAATGGATCAAGTAGTATTCTAGAATTATGTAGTTTGAAACAAAAATTCATGATGCAACATTTTTAATAAAAATAAAATTATATTTTTATTTATATGTTAATTCATGATAAATTAGAATCACATAATATATAAACTCTTATTAACAGCACCATGGAAGATGCCTTAGCTTAAACCGCTAACTATTCAAAGCAACTTATAAACTTGATCTAGTTTTGGGTTATGAAAATTCAAGAGAAAATTTTAAATCAAATGATTCTAATTGATGAAGTGATGGCTATATATGTTTGATGTAAAGATGTTCATCATTATTTTCTTAAAAAATTTCTTATCATATGAGTTCTAATAATTAATTTGTACTAAACTTTTCCCTAGGGGATTGTCTAATATGCCACAATTATCCCCTTTGTTTTATTTTTATCACAATTATCATCCTTTTATATATGATAAATTATAATATTGCAATCACAACCTGATTCCTCCACAAGTGTAATTAAATCTTTAGTTAACTCAAAGGTTTACTACAAAAGGTTACTGGCTGGATATCCTTATCTTGTTTCTTACAATTAGATATCCAACTATCCGGCCCCTAGGATTATGCTCTTTGAATTTCTATAAGTAGTCTCACTGAGGAGGTAGTGAGGCAATATCCTCTCATCAAGTGCCTCATCTGATAGAGCTACCTAGTTTACAAAATTTTCTTCTTCCAACTTTCTCTTTGGTGTTGGCTTCTCTTCTTTGACGAGTGCCTTAGAAAACAACATATTTTCTCCTCCTCCATTTTTTTTTCTTCTTTATTTCCTATACTATTTTTCTTATCTTTCATCACCATACAGAACACTCTAAGATTGGCTTTGGATCAAGTAATTGGTGAGATCATTTTGAGAACTTACTCTTTGATTTCTCTTCTCACTAATTTTCATTTTATTGCAGAACTTTGAAGCATCTCTTTCCCCATTTTCTTATATTTGCATATCAATCTAGTCAATTTATCTTTCTCTTATTCTCTTTCTTTTATTGTTTTTAATTTTTCTTATATTTCATCACCATGCATGACTAATCTAAGTTTTCTTTTTAGGTCAACTGATTATCAAAAACTCTCCTGAAAACCCAAATTTCCCTTTATTTATTTTTACTAACAACGGGTATCTAGGCCTTTGGCCTGACTAGTTCGCTCTTATTTCTATTACTTTCCAGTTTATTGTGGTTCTTTGAAACTTTTTTTTTTTTCCACCTATTTTGATCTTTGGGATCTCCATATAACCACTTAATCTTCCTCCTCATCCATCCATCCTTTTTTTCCTTCTTTTGTTTTCAATTTTCAGTAGTTTTATCACCATGCAAAACAAATCTAGTGATGGTCAAGGGCCATCTCGGTTGAACTCAAATGCCATGCCAAGTACAAACAATGAGATAGAAAATCAACAAGCAATGGCCCCAGTTCATTCATGCAGCTATTGCTCAAAGATTTTCCCAACGGCACAAGCTTTAGGTGGCCATCAGAACGCTCATCGACGAGAGAGACGAGAAGCAAGATGGGAGTATCTTCAGGCAATTAGAAATTGCCCTAGTTCCCATTCAAGAACCAATATTTCAGCAAATTTTCAAGATGGAGAACGTGTATCTATGAATTCAACTACTGGAACGTCCGCACTACGCTCCCAACATGAACCTCAAGCTGGATTCCTATATTTTCACAATTCTGCACCTATATATGGGCCCATCCCTGTGATGCAAATGCATACTTCAATGCCTCAAGTTGGGTTTGTCCCCGGTCAAGTCTCATTAGTTGGAACATCCCACCCATATCCACTGCAAGGAGAGGGTATGGTATGGCATCAACAAGCACAGGAGTTGAATCTTTTTAGAGAAGAACCAAATCTACTGGTTGAAGAAAATGTGCGTTCAAATGAGAATGAAGTTGACTTTGGAAGTGTGGACCTAACTTTGAGGTTGTAGAAAAAAAAGTTTGGGATGTCTCTCTTCTGTCACATGTATCTTCTCGTCTTTTCTTGCTATTGGACAATGTTTGTCTTTTTATGTCTTTACTCATAAATAAAGCTATGTAAATATTATTTATAAGGTGTGTTTGCTATCTCTACCCACTTTAAAAAGTCTCTCTTGCCTATTCTGCATCCCTGTCTCTCCATTGATTGAACCGCTAACTTCTCTGCGATATGCCCATCCTCGATCCTCTCTATTTTATATTAAAAAGTTTGCTGTATTGATTTAATATTTTGTGCCCCATTAAGCACACCTTGGGCAACTCACATGGAGGTGTTTAGTGCTCTTCACTGCTTTCAATGAAAGTTGAATGATTCTCATTCAACCCTAGTATGACCCGGTCTATGCGGTTGTGGGGTCAATATGGGCCCGCGGGACTAGTCAAGCTGAAGGCCTAGATACCTATCATTAACAAAAAAAAAAAAAATTTAATATTTTGTGCATCAAATGATACATTTTTTGTTTTTTGGTAAATTGCATTAATTGATACCACATCCCTTAAAAAGAGAACAAAGGAGGTGGGGGGGATGTTGTCTACTCCAAATGGCAAGAGTTTTAGTAATAATAATTTTTTTTTATTATCAAACTTATTCCATAAAGACCATTAAATTCTCTTACAAAAAATAAGCTCCCAAAAATGTCTCTCTCTCTCAGTCTATCTATTTTTCTCATTCAAAGTCTCTCAAAAGTATGGCATGGACTATATTAAGATAGTTTGACGGTAGGCGTTGTTATTGGTACTATTTCATTAAAAAAAAAAATGTTGTATTATTTTCTGAGAAAAAAATAGAGAGATGTAGCTTAGTTGTCAAGCGAGCATTGCCCAATTCAACATGTGTCCTGAGTTTGACTCCTCTCACCCTTGGGGCCAACCCCATAGTTTCTATGGTTCTTATAGGGGCTAGTGCTTGCCCGATTTATGTATGTGTGGGCATACACGTGCATTTAAGGGATTAGTCCGGCCAAAGTTTTGAGCACTCTCATTAGAACCAAAAAAAAAAATTCCGTAAGTCTTTTAGATATTTAAGAAAAATAAATAAAATGCATATATGTAGATACTAAATTTTGTCACCCCAATATTTTCCACAAGTCCAGCCAATGTTTTGAATCTGTTGTTAGACTTAGAAGGTGTGTCTACCAGAAATCACTGTTTTGCCACCTGCAGTAACCTGGAGGTTTAAACATTGTCATAATGACCCAAAATTCATAGGATGGTATATTCCTATGATAATAAGGGATGTCCTAAAATTTGGTGCAAATCAAACACCATTTGGCACTCGACAATCAAACCCTGATGTATGCAGGCTTTGACTACACTAGGAGTCCGATCAAGCTGTGCTCATGGCCAAAATTGTGGCGGATCTTTGCATTGATGTTTATCTCAAATGCTTTCCAAAGATATCAGCTCATCTTATAACATGGATCAAGTACACAAGCAGCAACCAACATAATGTTAACTTTATCCATGCCCTCCCAATATTTCTTATAATTTTTCAACAATGCCAATGACATATAACGAAACATAATATCTTCACTCATTGACCAACTGTTTAAAATTGTTTCAATCACACAAAGCTTTTGAAAATATGAATTTGCAGTAACATAAAGAGACCCATACAGCTTCAATGTGGCATTGTGAAAACATTCAAGAAACATGCATAAAATTTTAGCATTCTCCCTATCTTTATCAGTGGGAACACCATCCTTGCAATGCATCCTAAAGTTCATATCACTATCTTCTAGGCATTGTGAATTTCAAATCAATCGGTATGGAGAAAGAAAGAGGAACCTTCAGAGCAAAAAAGGAGTATCAATTTCAATGTCTATACCGAAATAAATAACCAGTACAAGAGCTTAGGAGATTCAGTTTGCTAACCAAGGTTTTAGAAGAAGAAACAAAACAATTTTTCAGCTTGTTCACTGGTTGGCCAGAAGCTTGTTCATAATCTCTTACAAGATTCATCAATCTAGTTGCAGAGACAAGCTCATGAGAGATTTGGTAATTGAGGGCCCTAGTTGTCCTTTTATATCACTATAAATTAGGGCTGAAGCTTGTGGATAGGTAACACAGGTTGCTACAACCAGGGAACAAAGCAGCCCTGTAATGGACTACAAAACACTGACTGAATGAAGAGAAATTACAAAGTTTTAATGCTCTGATACCGTGCTAACAGTATCAAGGATTAACAAACAGAAATCACATAAGATGGAGAAGAAGAAGAAGAAGAGCTCTCAGTAATCAGTCTGGTGCTCTAGCAGTCCCCCTTCAATCAATATAAGTACCCCAATAACATTATAATAAGAAAGGTAACTTGGCGTACTCTAACAAGGAAATAACAACCTAGACTAATTAGAAAACAAATAAAGACAATATAAGAAAGACTCGAACCAAATCTAACCATATAACTAGGTCACACACCAAGGCCCACTTTGGTCTCATTTTTATTTTTGATTTTTATCTATTTAACAAAAATCATTAATGAAAATCAGTTTTAATCAAAATGTAAAAATGGTGTGGCAACTAGTAACTACTTGAGAAAAATGGATTTTTGTAAGAAATAATTTGGTATCCCTAAGTGCAAAATGGTTTTTTGAATAAATGGGTGAAAAGGTGCTCCTTTCACCAATCTTCCTTATAATTCTCTTTCTCCATTTTGGACTAAAGAAAACGGGCAAGGGCTTTGGATTTCTAATTACAAAAAAAATGACTACTTTACCCCGCCATATTGGGACTTTAAGCACCTGCTTAAAGTTCATTGCAAAAAAAAAACTGAAAATCATTTTTTGCCAATACACAAAAATGACTCTTGAACTCTTTTTTTTTTTTTTTTTTAAATAGAAACAATCTCCTAAATGCTATCAAATGCAACCAAAACCATTTTCGTGAATAAAAATTAAAAAAAAATGGTACCAAAGAGGGCCTAAGTCAAACAAGAGGGGAAACTCCCACATCGTGGAACAAATATCCCTTTTGTACCCTCGCGGTACAAAGGGTCCAGGGAACATTCTTAACATTCTCAATATAAATTTATGGAACTTACAAAATTTTTAAGATTTTTTACACATTTATTGTAATTTTTGCAGCATTATGTCCAATTTCTCAAAAACAAATTATTATTATTATTATTATTATTATTATTATTATTTGGATTTATTTTCTCACATTTTGATTTTTACAAAATTCCTTAATTTTTTGGACTTTTTATCTCAATTTTTTTCTTATTTTTTATTATTTCTTCAGACATATTGTAGCAATATAGGGTCCAATTCCAAAAACTGACTTTTTCAAGCTTGTCAGCCCTGATCCGTATCAATATCATATCACTACCGACCAAGACCGATGCCAACACCAACATTGATATTTTAAACTATGTTTGTTAGTTGTTACTATACATATATGGTCCAGTCCTGAAATTACAAAATTGCATTCCTCCCTTATATTTTCATTTATTCATTTGGGTGCAATCCATAGTTGTCAAGTCATCGACCAAGTGATAACTAGCCATTCAGGACTAGGTGGAGTCGGGATGACTGTCGCCTTATTGCACCGGCGCAGCACTAATTTATATCAGATTTCATTTAGTTTATTTACTTAGGATATTATTTGTAAATAAGCAAATACCCCCTATTTGAATCTAATAAAAATAGTTTAAAATTCAAATTCTAAAAGGATAAAAAGTCAACTCCTTAATTTAATATCACAAGGTGAATTTTTCTCAATTCTGAAAATTTCATATATCTATCATGGTAAAAAATTGTTAAAAACCAAAAGTTTGGTAAAATAATCTTTTATTTTGATATCCTTAAAATTATTTTTATTCAGGCAGTTTTAATAGCGTTCGCGTACTTTAAAATAAGTTTGAGTGGAACATAACTTTGTCATCAAAACTCAAATTTACATAATCTTAGACTTGTTAGAAAGTTGGTTTTGTGTCTAACTAATACAAAATGTCTCATATAAAAATAAAATCATTTGACTAGTCAAACTTATTATAGAACATGAACATTTCTTTAAATATTGATTTTTTATGATTTGACGTGGCTTAATGTTGATTTTTGATGACTTGATATGGCTAAAATGTTGATTTTTGATGATTCAAGGTACATGTAGCATATCAAATAATGTTAAAAAAAAAAGGAAAAATAAAAAATTACAATTGGTCTAGTTGTTCGTCTTAAGGCAGGCGACTCAGCAACTAAGCGCTTAGGCAACCCTCCAAAGCCTTGCTATCGTGCAACTATGGTGGGCCTGTGGTGACCCAAAAGTAGGGTTTTATACTTAAGTTGCATTAAAGGCATTGGAAATTCTCTTCACCAAGAAGAAGCAAGGGATCCAAGAATCTAACTACAGAATTTAAAGTCAATATAATACATCTTACTTCAAGAAACTATTTTGGAAGAGTTAACCAAGGGATTGTTTTGCACTTGTGGAGTGCAAACAATTTATGTTAGAGAACAAAGAAATGCCATAGTATCTGATCGAACATGGAGGAGACTGTAGAGCTAAAAAACTTCTCTTGTAGGAATTTAATAGAAAATTCTTGATTAATCTCTTTCCATTGAGTCTGCCCTTCTTTATGAATATTTCTACAATTCCTCCCTTTTTGAGAACTTTATGGGTTACCATTGGGAGTGCCATAGCTTTTTCCTTTTTGAGAACTTGATGGGTGGTCATTGGGAAGTGGGAGGAAGGCTATATATTTTATTTTGTTTCTTGTCTGTCAAGAATATGATCCTCTAGTCTAGGTGATGTACTCCTTTTCCTTGGCACCTTTTTGTTTAGTGATCGTTTCTTTAGACGACTGTCATCCATTTTTCTTTGTTATACTCATCTAGCAACATACTTTTTTCCCTTAATTTCATTGTTGAGCACAAGATTACAGGAACTTATTAAGCATATTTGACAGTTCTTGAGGTTCTGTTGCAGACCTAATGGAATTATTCAATTTTGGATTGGTGCAAGGAATCATTATAGCTTGGTGTTTTCTTGGCATCATTTGTCATGTTATCTTGGTAATGTAGTGGGAGTTTTATGATATGAACATTTGGCATTTGATGCTGATGGTAAGCCTCCTTGCTTGTTTGACTATTGTTTACTTGAAAGTGAAAAATTAGGGTTTCTACAGTTGTTCTTGTTGGGATGTTGACTAAGGCACTGTTTGACAACGTTTATAGGAACAGAAATGGATTTTTGGGTGTCTGATAAACCTGTTTCTTGGATCAATTTGTGCACACATTGTTGTTTAATAACTTGCTCCTCACTATTGAGCTTACAAAATTCCATTACTTTTGAACTTGAGAAGAGTCACTCTTCTCACTTTTAAACTTTTTTATCAGGCACAAATCCATAATTTATTGCCTTCACTTATTTCTAGAAACGACAAAATAAGTATAACTTGTTTCATCACAGCCGTTTCTTGTAACATAAATTTTTATAAATTCCTATTTATGTTTTTAAAAACGGGTGGAACAAAACAAGATTATCAAACGCTTTTTACCCCGTTTCTCCATTTCTAGGAACAGAAAAAAGTAGAAACGCATTTTTAGGAATGTTTTCAAATGGTGCCTAAGATTATCTAAGGCACACTACCCGTCACTTGCAGTTGCTGGATATTGGTGAAAAAAGGTCCCTTGTTTTCTCTCCCTTTCTTCTTACTATGTTTAGGATTGGTTTTATTATGGATAAATTGCTAGTATGATGAAATATCATCTCACAATCGCCTAGTTTCTCTCCATCTTTAGTTCTTTCCATTCTGGGTTTGTTTCATGGTATTAGAGTTGTAACCAGTAGTTGTTTTGAGAGTCGTTCAAGTATCTGGTTGTGGAGAAACCTTAGTTTATGGAAGGAGGAGAACTAGGGCTCGATGAAGGTGATTTATTTGTATGAAGAACATACTTGAAGAAGATATCTGGTTATGCTATTATCACCGGAAAAATTGTGGTTTTCTGCTACTTTGAAGAATTAATGTTGTACTGAAGATTTTTTGTTGTTGTGTTGAATTTATGGTGAAGGGTTCCTTTGCTACTGTATCAAATTGAACATGTGCAATCACGTTTGTTTCTGAAACTCTGCGTTTGACCTCTCATCTTGATATTTTGTGGGGTGTACACAAACCCTTTGGCCCAAGTTCCCAAGTTCCATCTTCTAAGCCATCTTCTATCTAGAGATTGCCCCCAAGTTTCAAAATGAAAATGTTGGTATTGCGAATGATGTTCAAAGATCGAAATCTCTCTTAGTTGTGAATCAAAGGAGCTATTAGGGCTTGAATTTGGTGAAATATTGAAGTAGTAATCTATCCTTGAAATCTTGGCTTGATTGGATCTCTATTGAGTGAGAAATCTCAGTTGCAAGTTTGAAGTTCTGCACTAATTTATTCCGCAAGTCATGGGCCGAAGGTTGAAGACAGCCATGAAACATGGTTGTTTCTTAAAACCTTTTGTGATTTCCAATGTAACCCTCTTCTTTCTTTATTCTTCTTTATCCTTATTTTACTTTCCATTTCATGTTTACCCTTTGGCTTTGCTTGTGCTTACAATTAGATTTCAACTAAATTATAGCCATAATATCTCCTTTTCAATTGTGATGACCAGGGATACTCTGCCTAATGTGTTTCAGTAGCACTATACCATAGACTTAGTTGTTTGTTAGGTGGATAGTAAAATGAACTGCATCACACACTGCATCATGTACTATATATGTTTGCTTGCATGAACTCCGTTTCTCACTGAGCTTAGTAAAAGTCACACCACATGCATGTTCCTTTTTAGATGATGATGCAAGTGATACCGACGATTAGTGACATCCTCTTCCATAACCGAGTACAGTTGAGACTAGTGGACTCCATAGGCTGAGAAGCACGAAGAATCTTGTGCTTGTGATGATTGCGCCTACTATGCACTGTGATCAATGAGTATGATGCCGATTGTCATTTTGGTTTATTTTTGGATGATTATACTTTTGAAATATTATGATATATATTTTAATATTAAATTTTGAGATAAACTTGTTGTTTTAATAGTTGTATCACACTGTAGGCTTCCTTAGGACAAGGATCAATTGGTTTTTTTTTCTTTTGGGAATGGCTATTTCGGTGGTTAAACAACTATAAGATGAAGCTTGGTGAAAGTTTGTTTTAAGATAAATGAACATAGTATAACTTGATTTTGCAAAAAGAAAAAAAAAATGACTCAGTGGTGTTTTAGAGTTGCACTCTTATTTGGTGACGTCAAATTATTCTGTATATGTTATGTAACATTGCTTATTTTACACATTACTTACTAATATAAAACAAAGTATGGTTAGTAAACAAAAAAATAATTCATCCATAACTTGAATGTAGTGTGGCCTTTATCCTTGAGGTGATGATGTGGCCAAAATTTGAAGTTGGAGGTTGATTTTAGCTTCTACAGGTAAAAGAAGGCAAAACTAGCAAAATGAGGTCAAAATTTTGACCCTATCTCGTGAGACAGGTGCTTAAAAAGTACTCGGAATGTGTTATTTTGCCGAAATGGCGCAAGTTAATGCGGAATTTCAAAATGAAATATTGCTTGTTTCCAATTTCACCCCTCATTTTATTTTGGTAAAAACAAAAGCAACAAAATTGCGAAGATATTTTCGAGTTCTTAAACCATGCTACCTACTACCTGCCTTTTTTGAGAAAGGCTTGTGATGGTGCTTATGTTATATTTTGGATTACGAATAGGTGTTCTCCACTGTGTATTTTGTTCGTTGTTGATGGTTATGCCATATTTATTCGACATGAGATTTTTATATACTATTAATGTTGATGATTGATGTACTTGAGTTGATATTGCTACTAGAGTAAAGTTCGCTTGCTCATTGGCAGCTATGACTATATCTATGTCCAAAGACTTATGTTGCTTTTAGTATCTATTCTTGTTCGCCCACGCTGGAGAACTTTATGGGTTTGGGATTTCAGCCCAAGGGTGAGGCTACAACTAAGAAATCCTAATCTAACATTAGGTCATGGTTAATTTTGATGCATTAGCCTAGCCCAAACAAAATTGAAATAAATACAATTGTTCTTTATTTATATATATACAATTGTACGATATATATATATATAGAGATGTACAATCCACAACGTTTGCATCTCTCTCTCTTTTGACTATGTGAGTTTTATTGTATACGCATTGTGTCGCACCACATCCCCTATATCCTTTGGCTCTTGGATTGGAGATCCCATTACATGATAGCAACATGTGGATTCCTACACATATATTTAATACCATTGATTTATACCAGTTGGTGGTTTGTGTGGGTAAATTTTGTATCAATCTCTCTGACCCTTTAGTACACACATTTGGGTTGGTTAAGACTGAGCATGTTAGGCCTCAGGCTGGCCCTAGGTAATCAAAACATAATCCCAACCTTCCTAGAGTAGCAACCACAATTCATTTCCAATTTGTGACAGTTTCATATCTTTGTTTAAACTTTGGATCACACTCTAGCCACTTCCTTTACTTATTTTATGCTTTATATCAGCCAAATAGCTATGAGATTCTATAAGTTACATGTCCCATTCCTCTAGAGCCAACCGTGTGCTCACCATAAGATATATTGTGAAATGCAACAATTCACTAGGCCTAGTGGATTGTCAAAGGACACCCGTTTTCTTTTGGATGAGGATCCTCTCCAGCTTGGAGGACAATGGAGAGGGAGCAATGACGGTTTCTCTCTCTCTCTCTCTCTCTCTCTCTCTCTCTCTCTCTCTTGAATTATCTTTTCAATTTTCTCTTTCTCTCTCTTGTTTTGTGTCTTTCTGTCTTCATTATTCTCTCTCTAGCACCACCTAGGTTAGAGAGGATCCAAATCCTTTTGTTTTTCTAGTACTATTATTCTTGGACCAAATTTTTTTTTCCAACACTTTATTTGTTCTGTTATTAGGTGAGACTTTTTTTGGACCTATAAGGGGCTAGTAAAAAGCAGCCATTGAGCCACACTTATTACTAACTACTAGCCTAAACCGCTAATATATTTTAGAAGGTCCTAGTAAGAGGGTTGAACCAATAGATGAGACTCTAGTATGAATGATAAGAGGCATTTCAGACCTTTACATAGTAAGAGTCAAAGTACTTATGACTTCTATTCATAAATGAGAGATAAAAATAAATAAGAAGTTGAAGTAATGTTTACTTGTCAATTACTTATGGATAGTTGGTGCTAGACCTATATAGTAATGTGTGGTCTTGATTCAGTTAAACCATTTAATTGTATGACCGACTGAGTGGGCAAAATTTGTTCAAACAAAAAAGGTAATAGAGATAAGATCAAATGTATTTTGAAGGTGAAAGTGAAAATTAGAAAGAGACAGAAGGTAGAGGCACTTTGGCTTCTATTTGGAACATTATTATATTTTAAAAGTCATTTACCAAAAATAATCAGAAGATAGATACTTTGGCTTTTGTTTGGAACGTCACAATCTCTTTAAAGTATCAGAGAAAGAACACTAACCATCCAACATTTTCTGCACCTAGACATAGCGCCCTATTTCTAGGGGGTAAGGGTGTCTTTTCACAACACTAAAACAGGGCACTATGTTTAGACATAACCGTATAAATAAAATGTTCTTTATCTGTTAAAAGTATAGACAGAAGGTAGAGACACTTTGATATCTGTTTGGAACATTACAATTTATTTAGTAAAAATGAGAATTGGAGATGGGTCCCACCATCAACCAACAACCAATGTTGTGTCATGTGACTATGACAGGCACCTAGTAAATATTACTTACCATCTATAAACCATTGTTAAGATATGTACGACTTTATTGAAAGTGAAGTGGAGTTAACTAGTTTACCAAAATAAAAAAGAAAAAGAAAGTGGTGTTAATTAGGATTTTCATTGTGATATTGCTTTTCCCTGATGTTCCCACTTGCCCTAATGTGAAAACACTTATTGTTTTTTAGGGTTCATAACCAATCCAGTGGTTTTAATTAGGACAAACCACTTATAATCTTGGTATTTCCTAGGTTCACACTTAACCCAGTATTTTTATGGGCGTAAGGGTGTCTTTCCATAACATTAATAACAGGGCACTATGTCTAGACATAACCGCATAAATAACGTGTTCTTTATCCCTTAAAGTATAGACAAAAGGTAGAGACACTTTGACATCTGTTTGGAACGTTACAATTTATTTAGTAAAAATGAGAATTGGAGATGGGTTCACCATCAACCGACAACCAATGTTGTGTCATGTGACTATGACAGACACCTAGTATATGTTACTTACCATATATAGACCCTTGTTAAGATATGTACAACTTTATTCTATGGTGAAGTGGAGTTAACTTGTTTACCAAAATAAAAAAGAAAAAGAAAGTAGTGTTAATTAGGATTTTCACTCTTGTATTGCTTTTCCCTGATGTTATCCTAACTGTTACAGTCCCACTTGCTTTGATGTGAAGACACTTGAAGTTTTTTAGGATTCATAACCAATTCAGTGATTTTAATTAGGACAAACCACTTATAATCTTGGTATTTCCTAGGCCCACACCTAACCCAATTGTTTTATGGGTTCATCACCTGACTTAGTTATAGGTTTGATACTTGATAATGAATTAATTGTTCTTCTTGAGTTTTGTGGGAATATATGAACCATTCAACACTTAACAAATCATTAATATTTTCAAAACCATTATTAACCATTAGGTTATCACCAACGTGCCCAATTAGCTAGATTGTGATCTAAGTGTTCGTGATTTATCATCAGCAAAACATATTTTACATCATGAAATATTACGCAAAATCTAATATGTCAACATAAGTTTTTCTTCATTCCTCAACATTCAATTATGCATCATTGCTAGTCATACAATGATTTCTTTGAGTTTTAAAAGAATAAATCAATCACGCAACACTCCAAATGTATCCCTCCACTTCATCCACCTAACTTTAATTCGTTGTGCAATATCGTCGTTTATTTCTTCTCCTATTTATGAATGAATCTAGATATCTAAAATTTTCACTTGAGGATATCTCCATATTATTATTTTTCACTACCCTACATTCAATCTTATGGGTGGAGGTTGGGCAAGCCGCTAGCTTTCCTAGAGCTGGCGATTCAAACAATTAGGGGCTAGGATGGGAGAGGCAAGGAGACTTTTATAGGGGGAGGGATGACACAAACAAAGTGCCGGGCATAACACTAGCGTGCCCAACCATAACCCTTTTTTTTTCTTTTCAATAATTTTAACTTAGGTATCTAAAGTTTCTCCATGTTTAAAATGTGTCTTTTGGTAGCAATTGGATTTGTAATGTAGAGGATTGGTACGGTTATAAGTTAAATTTTGTCAATGAGTTTACAATATCCTTCACCATTTGTTTTATTTTCCTCTCATTGTATATTTTGTTGTCAAATCAATGGATAGCTAACATGGCATTTGACTATAGATATGTGTCCAGTTCCAAAGAATAAACATGTGCGTATTATAAAAGTTACAAATGTTTGAAAAATTAATGCTTAATTATTGAAAGCGTAGGAAGCTACCGTTTATACTTGCTTTCATTACTTATATGTTGACAAAAATTAATGGATTATGTAGTTTGAAACAAAAATTCTCGATCCAGCATTTTTAATAAAAATAAAATTTTTATTTTTATTTATATGTTAATTCATGATAATTCGAATCACGTATTATATAAACTCTTACTAGCAACACTATGGAAGATGCCTCAACTTAAACCGCTGACCATTCAAAGCAACTTATAAACTTGATCTAGTTTTTGGGTTATGAAAAAATCCGGAGAAAATCTCAAATCAAATGATTTTAATTCATGCAGTGATGGTTACATATGTTTGATGTAAAGATGTTCATCATTATTTTCTTGAGAAATTTCTTATCATATGAACTCTAATAATAAATTTGTACTAAACTTTTCCCTGGGGTTGCCTAATATGCCACAATTATCCCCTTTGTTTTAGTTTTATCACAATTATCATAATTTTATATATGATAAATTATAATATTAAAATCAGAGCCTGGTTCCTCCACATAAATGTAATTAAGTCTTTAATGAACTCAAAGGTTTACTACGAACGATTACTAGCTGGATATCTTTATCGTGTTTTTTACAATTAGATATCCACCTTATTAATTAATATAACTTGTAAACTATCCGGCCCATAGGATTCTGCCCTTTGAATTTCTATAAATAGTCTCACTGAGGAGGTAGTGAGGCAATGTTCTCTCATCAAGTGCCTGACCTTATAGAGTTGCTTAGCTTTTCAAAATTTCCTTCTTCAGACTTTCTCTATGGTGTTGGCTTCTCTTCTTTGACGAATGCCCTAGAGAATAACCCACATTTTCTCCTCCTCCTCCATTATTTTTTCTTCTTTAATTCCAATTTTTCCTTTTTCTCATTTTTCATCACCATATAGAACATTGTAAGATTGCCTATGGATCAAGAAATTGGTGAGATCATTTAAGAACCTACTCCTTTAATTTCTCTTCTCAGTACCTTTGATTTTGTTTTCCATAACTTTGAAGTATCTCTTTCTCCAAATTTTTATATTTGCATATCAATCTAGTCAATTAATCCTTCTCTTCTTTCATCTTTTCTTGCTTTTCATTTTTCTTATTTTCATCACCATGCATGACTAATTTATGTTTTCCTTTTAGGTCAAGTGATTATCTTAAACCCTCCTGAGATTCTATTACTTTCCATTTTGTTTGCTTTGAAAAACAAAAATCTCCTATTTTGATCTTTGGGATCTCCATATAACCTCTTATTCTTCCTTCTCATCCATCCATTTCATCTTTTTTTTTTTCTTTCAATTTCGTATAGTTCTGTTACCATGAAAAATAGATCTAAAGTTGCTTCTGGGTCAAGTAATGGCCAAGAGCCATCTAAGCCGAACTTAGATGTGATATCAGGTATAAACAATGAGATAGAAAATCAACAGGCAATGGGCTCAGTTCATCCATGCATCTATTGCTCAAAGGTTTTCTCAACACCACAAGCTTTAGGTGGCCATCAAAATGCCCATCGAAGAGAGAGACAAGAAGCAAAATGGAAATATCGCCAGGCAATTAGAAATCGCTCTTGTTCTCACTCAACAATTAATATTTCGGCAAATTTTCGTGATGGAGAACATGTATCTAGGCCCATCCCTGCAATGCAAGTGCATGGTTTAATGCCCCAGGTTGGGTTTGTTCGTGGCCAAGTCCCAATAATTGGAACATCATACCCATATCTGTTGCCAATAGAGGGTATGGAATGCCATCTACAACCTGGTGAATTAAATCTTCTGAGAGAAGAACCAAAATCTTTGGTTGAAGAAAATGCATGTTCATATGCAAATGAAGTCGACTCTGGAAATGTGGACTTAACTTTGAAGTTGTGAAAAATGTTCGGGATCTCTCTCTCTTTTGTATCTTCTTGTCTTTTTTTGCTATTGGGTAATGTTTGTCCTTATGCTTTCCTCATAAATAAAACTATGTAAATATTCTTTATAGGGAAATGGCATTGTGTTTGTCTATCTCTTGTTGGAAAAGTCTCCCTTGCCCCTCTCATCTCAGCTTCCCCTTTGCATGCCCAACCTCCTTCATATTCTACCAAAAAAAACCTCCTTCCTATTTTATATTAAAAAATTTATTGTAAATGATACAACTTTATTTATTTATTTATTTTTGGTAAATTGCAGTAATTGATACCACATCCCTTAAAAGAGAACAAATGGGGGGGGGGGG
>NW_024870479.1:46163-51769 GCF_013358625.1 Macadamia integrifolia
GGGGGAGTATTGTCTAATATAAATGGCAATAGTTTTAATAAGATTTATAAAATTTATTCCATACAGAGCATTAAATCCACTTACCAAAAATAAGCACCCAAAAGTCTCTCTCAGTCTATCAATCATTTTTATTCAAAGTCTCTCAAAACTATGGCAATGATATATTGGGAATTTTAGGATTGTATTGATGGTAGGCGTTGATGTTGGTACTATTTTTAGGGAAAAATAGAGAGTGTAGCTCAGTTGTCAAGGGAGCGTGCCCAAATCGATATATGTTCTGAGTTCGACTCCCCTTACACTCTCGAGGCTACTAGCCTCATAGTTTCTTTGGTTTTCATAGGAGCTAGTACTTATCCAACTTATATGTGCGAGGAATATACGTGCATCTAGGGAATTAGTCGGGCCAAAGGTATGACACCCTTGTTAGGACACCCGAAAAAAAATTGCGAAAGTCGATCATTTAGATATTTAAGGAAAATAACGTGTATATATGTAGATACTAAATTTTGTCGCCCTATTTTCCACAACATTTGCCAATGTTTTGAACCCAAGGTTATATCTAAGATGTATTTCTACCATAAATCAACATTTTACCACTTATTGGCTTGGAGGTTTAAACATTGTCATAATGACCCAAAATTCAAAAGATAGCATATTCCCATCATAACAAGTGATTTTCTAAAATTTTGTGCAAATCAAACATCATTTGACCACTCATCAATCAAACCCTGATTTGTGCAGGCTTTGCCTACACTAGGACTCAGATGAAGTTGCGTTCCTAACCAAACATTTTGTTGATCTCTACAATGATGTTTATCTCAAATGAATTTCAGTGATACGTGGATCGTCGAGATCTAACGATCGAATCTCCCAAATCCATCTCTAAAGTCAATCGAAAAGACAATCACATTTTAAACTTGGCTTCGCATACAAATCAAACTGATTTGAAATAATGGAAAGTATTCAATTTGGGTTGGATTTTGATTTGTTCATTTTGCATTACGAATCCGAGCTAATAAAAAAACTAGATTGAACTGATTGGCACCCTTATCTAGGAATCTGGATTCTCTACCCATGTGGGGAAGTATAGTTACCAATGAAATACGATCTTTATCCTAACTGACACAATTATATATAACTAATCATGTGGGGAGGTACCCAGGTGAGTAGAGACTAGAGACTAGAGAATCTAGACCCCAAATCTGGTCGTTGAGTTACGGGCAATTTATAGGTTTGAGAATGGTCGTGCTCGTCTAAACCAGAGTTGACCCAACCGTCATAGAAATTACTTCATTTTCGTCAGTGGGACCCAATTCCTAGCCAGGCCAATATTTTTCTTTTATTATTTATTTATTTATTTATTTTTTCTATAAATTTTTTTATAAGAGCAAATATGGTTTTTCAATTTGAGACTTCAGATGGATTATTTGGGAACCCGGCCCAAATTGACCCGACCGACCATTTCCGACCATTGATTTTCAAACAGCAGTCGAAGAATCTCTATAAACAAGGGAAGGATTTTGACCGGGATTTTTAAGACCCATCTACGGCTACGACCAGTGGGACCGGCTCTTCAAACCCTTCTTCCGCTGCTCCGATGATCCTCTTAGGGCACCCTGGTTTGAATTGTAGCGACAGAGCTGGTGGAGGCGATGACGAATCGGCCACTCTAGGGTCTCGACTTCCACCTTTTGCATCTATCAATCGTCTCTCTTATTCTTGGGATTCACACTGGTTGGATTCTTCCCGACAGTTTACTGAAACCCTTATGAGCAGTCCATTGTTCCTTCCTATGTGTGACAAAAAAGACGTAAGTAGCTCTCAAATTTTGTGCAGTTCCTGATCCAGAACACTGATTTCCCTGTTATTGGAGGAGATGGACCTCCTCTTATTGGCTAGCCAACATCTTGAACGAGCTTTATGGATTCGATGGGACCTCGCCTAGTAAGTATCTTTATTTTACTTTACTTTTATTTTTAAACCTTTCAAATATATCTCATCACCCTTTTTTTATTTTTTGTTTTCACATGGATGGTATCTTTTCTTTTAGCACAGTTAGTTTGAAGTAGGGTTTAATCCTGTAACCTAGTGTTATGATTGGGGAAAACGGAAGAGTTCGACTAAGTCATTTTATGTGGAGGGAGGTAGGGAGAGAGGTGATCACTTTGTAATCATCCTGTATTTATAGTTGTAATGTGGAATAAAAAAGCAAGTATCCAGAAACAACAGTTTAGAATGGACCCACGAACTAAAAAAATCTTTCTAGAGTTCATCAACTAAAATGTTGGTTTTCTGCCTCCTAAGAGGAAAACATGTAGGTACCTAGGTTCAAAATTTCAGGTTTCGATGCTGGTTGAGACCAAAATTTCGTGGAAACCTGATAATTTTGCCTGCAATGGTGGAAACCTTGGTTTTGACCCTCGAAACTATGTTTTCTTTAATCTGATTTTTTGTGTATGTCCAATTTTTGACATTTCTAAAATATTCAAAGAATTAGTTTCATTAAAAAAAAAAGAGTAATATTTATGGTGTTGATCCAAGTTTGCTTGTATGCGTTGACTAAATTTGTACTACATATATAAGTTGCTAACTAAAAATGTAAAATACATAAGTAAAAAAAAAAATCATAATATAGAGGATGCAAAACAAATAATAATGTTACATGATTGAGATTTTATCTCTCACCACTCAAGTCCAGGCACAGTGTCTAGGCGGTTCCAATACACGGGCTGCATACCACTACAGATATCATAGTCGCTTCTCCAAATGCACCATATATGAGTCCCATGACATGTTTTGGGCACAATTATTTTGCAAGTCCATCACTAGCCATCTGTAAGACTCATCATCAGCATCTCCTAGGTATCACAACCTAGGGAATGGCTCACTCAAACTGATAGGGTGTGAAGGTGGCATGGATACTCGAAGAGGCTATCAACGAAAGATGACCCACCGCCTGAGCTACCCACATGTCCAAATGAAGTAGAAGATCCACCATATCCAAATGAACCGGTGCTCTTGAAAGATGGTCCAGTGATTTATACGTCATATAATGGATACTCATAATGCGATGCAACTAATCCGACACTCTCAAAGCCACTATCTCCATCATGTACTAGACTAGGGCTTTAGCCAATGGATTCTGGTGCACTACTCTCTCCCAAACTCATGGTTTCCATTGTGCCGAACAAGCTGGATATATTCATGCCTTGCCCCATCCCAACTGCCTCATCTTCAAGTTTGAACCTACGATGTGGTCCTCGATTATAGCCTCTCCATTGTTGTGAACTGTGATGTTCATCTTGCGCGGCATGGGTGAACTCAGTCTCCCTTGTGAATCTGATCAGTGATGGTTGTGGCACCGGGTCCTAATGCATCCTATCCTCCTCTTGTAGGGCTACTAATCTATCATTGTCATCATACCCCCATCATCACCACCACCACCACCACCACCACCAATCATAGACTTGGGTTAGGTCAGGGGTCGAGTGGAAGACGATGAAGGTGACCAATGCTCTTCTTCATCATTTCCAGCACCAGGGTGGGACTCAAATGGACGTGGTGTCTCTGAGTGAACTTTGTCCTCTTTTGACATATATTCATTGACGTCAACATCCATTTGTGAAGCAATATGACTACTAGGCCAACCACCAGACTCATCTAAAAGTGGCTCACCATTGATCTCTAACCCACTCATAAAGGGAATCTTTATTATCGTCATCCATTTGAAGATATCGGCAAGCTCAATTTTGGGCTAGTATCATTCTCCATGCCAAGGTGTATGTGCTCTTCTTTTAATCTCATATTATGATACACATACACCAGGTCCGACAGCCGCACAATACCCAATCGGTTGCGTCTTTTCACTTTCTTGGAGTGTATGAGGTGGAAAGTACTCTAATTGGTCTTGCACCCAGTGGCAGAACATGTTTGGGATAACACTTTAATTGCTACATTGGACACGCTAGGTGAGTCTCTTCCATATTGCACCCATTGTTCAACTGCATAAAATCATAGAAGACTGTTACATGACACTGTGATGGTGCATATCTAAATATGAACGAAAAGAATAAGGTCATTGGACCAGCCAGCAACAGTGCCTTCTCGACCTGCAACAGTTGTTGCCCGGTCAAAACTCCCAGTACCATCCCTGAAGGCTTTCATTTGTATTCGTTCAAGTGTTTGGTACCAATGTTAGCAACTTAGCGTTAATATCCTAAGTTAATAATTGCATCATCTATTAACTACCACACTCACCTTTGTATTGATAATATTTTTTGTTGTTGGATTTGCCTCAACATTCTCCACCATGGCGTGAACTGCATCTATGAGATCAGTTCTCAACGCAAGCCTATGCTTGTATTGGTACTTTGGATTTAGATAGTATACTGAAGAGAAATAATACAAAATAAGGAGTAAGCAAGTAAAGGTCAAAATTTACAAGTTCAAGTAAGGTGAATAAAGTTAAACTAACCAGCCTTATGGAGAGGATGCATGAGTTGTCTCTCCCTAGGTCTTTGATTATTGCAAGGAACTTCTTGTTACCCTTTTTGTACACTGCCTCCACCTCCATCTTCATCATTTCTATTGCTTCCCATATGATTGGTAAGGTGGGTTTCTTCTGTGATTCGACCAACCTCAAGATGCTGATGATCGAGTCTAATATCCTCATCGCCTTCTTGAGATTATCCCAGAACTTTTCACTAGCAATAGTTGCCTAAGCCATTCCCCCCCTAAGAAGTAGACCCCTCCCAATTAAACGTGTCGATACCCTCACCACGGCTATCAGTTTCCTTCATACTATAATGACAACCATGCAAGCTTCTATTGATCACACAGTGGCTTCAGATAGAGGAAAGGGTCCTAGACAATATGGGGAGGAAAGAGTCCTATACAATATGAGGATTCTTCTAACTCGATCCCACATGATCTACCACCACCACAATGTCATACACCAACAATACCACCACCACCATCATATGGAACTGGTCTCTATGATGATTATGGAGCTGAAAAAGCAGCAAAACTGGATGTCCTCAATTTTTATGGGGATATCTAGAACTGTACCTTGACTTGATTTACAGTTTGGAGACATTTTTCGGATGATACTGGTTGACTGAGGCCATAAAGGACATCCAATAACTAGGGTTTTTTAGTTTCAGATTCTTTTCATTCTGGTTTTACTTGTGGTTTGGTTCAGTAGTTTGGGTCAGTTTTTAGTGGTCATATGATCCCTTATCTTTTATGTTACACTCAAGGATTAAAGTATCAGTATCGATATCAGTCGGCCAAAATTAAGATACGTATAAGAGAGTATCGTATCGTATTGGAGATATACTAAGATACGCTAAAGATACACATGTAAATGGATAGGAAACACTTTCTTATACACTTTTGCATAAAAAAATAGTTAAAAATAGTTATATATAGTATGCGTTATACATAAGCACTAAACACAAAATGAAGGGTGTCCCAAACGACAATTCCATTAATGCGAATGGGTCAAGGCATTATCTTCTCGAATGAGTGTGAGCTAAAACCGGAGGTGGAAAAGTGAGTTCGGGATTCAAGTAATTCATCCCATCTCGTACTCTACCATATCCAAT
>NW_024870479.1:51789-72036 GCF_013358625.1 Macadamia integrifolia
TTTCGTCAGTGGGACCCAATTCCTAGCCAGGCCAATATTTTTCTTTTATTATTTATTTATTTTATTTTTTTTCTATAAATTTTTTTATAAGAGCAAATATGGTTTTTCAATTTGAGACTTCAGATGGATTATTTGGGAACCCGGCCCAAATTGACCCGACCGACCATTTCCGACCATTGATTTTCAAACAGCAGTCGAAGAATCTCTATAAACAAGGGGAGGATTTTGACCGGGATTTTTAAGACCCATCTACGGCCACGACCAGTGGGACCGGCTCTTCAAACCCTTCTTCCGCTGCTCCGATGATCCTCTTAGGGTACCCTGGTTTGAATCGTAGCGACAGAGCTGGTGGAGGCGATGACGAATCGGCCACTCTAGGGTCTCGACTTCCACCTTTTGCATCTATCAATCGTCTCTCTTATTCTTGGGATTCACACCGGTTGGATTCTTCCCGACAGTTTACTGAAACCCTTATGAGCAGTCCATTGTTCCTTCCTATGTGTGACAAAAAAGACGTAAGTAGCTCTCAAATTTTGTGCAGTTCCTGATCCAGAACACTGATTTCCCTGTTATTGGAGGAGATGGACCTCCTCTTATTGGCTAGCCAACATCTTGAACGAGCTTTATGGATTCGATGGGACCTCGCCTAGTAAGTATCTTTATTTTACTTTACTTTTATTTTTAAACCTTTCAAATATATCTCATCACCCTTTTTTTATTTTTTGTTTTCACATGGATGGTATCTTTTCTTTTAGCACAGTTAGTTTGAAGTAGGGTTTAATCCTGTAACCTAGTGTTATGATTGGGGGAAAACGGAAGAGTTCGACTAAGTCATTTTATGTGGAGGGAGGTAGGGAGAGAGGTGATCACTTTGTAATCATCCTGTATTTATAGTTGTAATGTGGAATAAAAAAGCAAGTATCCAGAAACAACAGTTTAGAATGGACCCACGAACTAAAAAAATCTTTCTAGAGTTCATCAACTAAAATGTTGGTTTTCTGCCTCCTAAGAGGAAAACATGTAGGTACCTAGGTTCAAAATTTCAGGTTGCGATGCTGGTTGAGACCAAAATTTCGTGGAAACCTGATAATTTTGCCTGCAATGGTGGAAACCTTGGTTTTGACCCCCGAAACTATGTTTTTTTTAATCTGATTTTTTGTGTATGTCCTATTTTTGACATTTCTAAAATATTCAAAGAATTAGTTTCATTAAAAAAAAAGAGTAATATTTATGGTGTTGATCCAAGTTTGCTTGTATGCGTTGACTAAATTTGTACTACATATATAAGTTGCTAACTAAACATGTAAAATACATAAGTAAAAAAAAAATCATAATATAGAGGATGCAAAACAAATAATAATGTTACATGATTGAGATTTTATCTCTCACCACTCAAGTCCAGGCACAGTGTCTAGGCGGTTCCAGTACACGGGCTGCGTACCACTACAGATATCATAGTCGCTTCTCCAAATGCTCCATATATGAGTCCCATGACATGTTTTGGGCACAATTATTTTGCAAGTCCATCACTAGCCATCTGTAAGACTCATCATCAGCATCTCCTAGGTATCACAACCTAGGGAATGGCTCACTCAAACTGATAGGGTGTGAAGGTGGCATGGATACTCGAAGAGGCTATCAACGAAAGATGACCCACCGCCTGAGCTACCCACATGTCCAAATGAAGTAGAAGATCCACCATATCCAAATGAACCGGTGCTCTTGAAAGATGGTCCAGTGATTTATACGTCATATAATGGATACTCATAATGCGATGCAACTAATCCGACACTCTCAAAGCCACTATCTCCATCATGTACTAGACTAGGGCTTTAGCCAATGGATTCTGGTGCACTACTCTCTCCCAAACTCATGGTTTCCATTGTGCCGAACAAGCTGGATATATTCATGCCTTGCCCCATCCCAACTGCCTCATCTTCAAGTTTGAACCTACGATGTGGTCCTCGATTATAGCCTCTCCATTGTTGTGAACTGTGATGTTCATCTTGCGCGGCATGGGTGAACTCAGTCTCCCTTGTGAATCTGATCAGTGATGGTTGTGGCATCGGGTCCTAATGCATGCTATCCTCCTCTTGTAGGGCTACTAATCTATCATTGTCATCATACCCCCATCATCACCACCACCACCACCACCACCACCAATCATAGACTTGGGTTAGGTCAGGGGTCGAGTGGAAGACGATGAAGGTGACCAATGCTCTTCTTCATCATTTCCAGCACCAGGGTGGGACTCAAATGGACGTGGTGTCTCTGAGTGAACTTTGTCCTCTTTTGACATATATTCATTGACGTCAACATCCATTTGTGAAGCAATATGACTACTAGGCCAACCACCAGACTCATCTAAAAGCGGCTCACCATTGATCTCTAACCCACTCATAAAGGGAATCTTTATTATCGTCATCCATTTGAAGATATCGGCAAGCTCGATTTTGGGCTAGTATCATTCTCCATGCCAAGGTGTATGTGCTCTTCTTTTAATCTCATATTATGATACACATACACTAGGTCCAACAGCCGCACAATACCCAATCGGTTGCGTCTTTTCACTTTCTTGGAGTGTATGAGGTGGAAAGTACTCTAATTGGTCTTGCACCCAGTGGCAGAACATGTTTGGGATAACACTTTAATTGCTACATTGGACACGTTAGGTGAGTCTCTTCCATATTGCACCCATTGTTCAACTGCATAAAATCATAGAAGACTGTTACATGACACTGTGATGGTGCATATCTAAATATGAACGAAAAGAATAAGGTCATTGGACCAGCCAGCAACAGTGCCTTCCCGACCTGCAACAGTTGTTGCCCGGTCAAAACTCCCAGTACCATCCCTGAAGGCTTTCATTTGTATTCGTTCAAGTGTTTGGTACCAATGTTAGCAACTTAGCGTTAATATCCTAAGTTAATAATTGCATCATCTATTAACTACCACACTCACCTTTGTATTGATAATATTTTTTGCCGTTGGATTTGCCTCAACATTCTCCACCATGGCGTGAACTGCATCTATGAGATCAGTTCTCAATGCAAGCCTATGCTTGTATTGGTACTTTGGATTTAGATAGTATACTGAAGAGAAATAATACAAAATAAGGAGTAAGCAAGTAAAGGTCAAAATTTACAAGTTCAAGTAAGGTGAATAAAGTTAAACTAACCAGCCCTATGGAGAGGATGCATGAGTTGTCTCTCCCTAGGTCTTTGATTATTGCAAGGAACTTCTTGTTACCCTTTTTGTACACTGCCTCCACCTCCATCTTCATCATATCTATTGCTTCCCATATGATTGGTAAGGTGGGTTTCTTCTGTGATTCGACCAACCTCAAGATGCTGA
Source organism: Macadamia integrifolia (assembly GCF_013358625.1). Lineage (NCBI taxonomy): Eukaryota > Viridiplantae > Streptophyta > Magnoliopsida > Proteales > Proteaceae > Macadamia > Macadamia integrifolia. Next base: position 55,144 of record NW_024870479.1, read on the forward strand.
TGATCGAGTCTAATATCTTCATCGCCTTCTTGAGATTATCCCAGAACTTTTCACTAGCAATAGTTGCCTAAGCCATTCCGCCCCTAAGAAGTAGACCCCTCCCAATTAAACGTGTCGATACCCTCACCACGGCTATCAGTTTCCTTCATACTATAATGACAACCATGCAAGCTTCTATTGATCGACCAGTGGCTTCAGATAGAGGAAAGGGTCCTAGACAATATGGGGAGGAAAGAGTCCTATACAATATGAGGATTCTTCTAACTCGATCCCACATGATCTACCACCACCACAATGTCATACACCAACAATACCACCACCACCATCATATGGAACTGGTCTCTATGATGATTATGGAGCTGAAAAAGCAGCAAAACTGGATGTCCTCAATTTTTATGGGGATATCTAGAACTGTACCTTGACTTGATTTACAGTTTGGAGACATTTTTCGGATGATACTGGTTGACTGAGGCCATAAAGGACATCCAATAACTAGGGTTTTTTAGTTTCAGATTCTTTTCATTCTGGTTTTACTTGTGGTTTGGTTCAGTAGTTTGGGTCAGTTTTTAGTGGTCATATGATCCCTTATCTTTTATGTTACACTCAAGGATTAAAGTATCAGTATCGATATCAGTCGGCCAAAATTAAGATACGTATAAGAGAGTATCGTATCGTATTGGAGATATACTAAGATACGCTAAAGATACACATGTAAATGGATAGGAAACACTTTCTTATACACTTTTGCATAACAAAATAGTTAAAAATAGTTATATATAGTATGCGTTATACATAAGCACTAAACACAAAATGAAGGGTTTTGCATAAAAAAATAGTTAAAAATAGTTATATATAGTATGCGTTATACATAAGCACTAAACACAAAATGAAGGGTGTCCCAAACGACAATTCCATTAATGCGAATGGGTCAAGGCATTATCTTCTCGAATGAGTGTGAGCTAACACCGGAGGTGGAAAAGTGAGTTCGGGATTCAAGTAATTCATCCCATCTCGTACTCTACCATATCCAATTGTTGCCCCTGTTGCCAGACCCTAAAAACATAATGAGTGAAATAGAAATGAACACAACATTTAAGGTCAATTGTGAGACGATTAAATTGAAAGTAAATTGGCACACAAATTGAGGCATGGAGGACAACCGACAAGGATTCAGTAGGGGAGCAAGAAACATAACATTTTTTGGAGATTGTAGATAGGGAGCCAGTGGAAACTCAGACATTATCCTTACCCGACAAGGCAGATGAATGCAGAACATATCTGAGGAGCTAGTCATATGGTCAGAGGCTCCAAAGTCAAGAAGCCAAGACGGATTAGATGTTAAAGAAACAAGGAGGATTACCTAATTGGGTGGTGCCAATCCTCTTGTTGAATCATATTATATACCTGAAAGAGAGTAAAAAATGTATCTTTGCTAAGGATCTGCACACAGATCTGATAATATTTTGGATATAGGCCAATGAGGTAGTCATATAGCCGTTCCATTTCATGTTGCTTTTGGAATGTAGTAGCATTAGAAGTGCAGACCATAGGGATAGGGTGATAGAAATCAAATTGCTGCATAAATTGTTGAGAGCCGCATAATATGCAGAAATAGACAGATCCTTCTGAGTGGTCTCATGAGTCTAACAGAAAAGCTCATAATTCTGAGCATAGTTATTGGACTGAGCATACATATGCTCTCAATGAGCCTCCCATAATTCCTTTGCAGAGTTGAAAAGAAGAAAACTTGGATTGATAGATTGGTCCATAGAATACAGCAAGAAGGATATGATAAGGGCATCATTAGCCAACCAATTATTTCGTGCAGTAGCATCAGTTGGGATTGGGGTGTCACTAGTTATGTATCCCAAAAAACTATTTCCCCTAATTCTAAGGAGGCAAGCCCATGACCATGCAAGGTAGTTGATTCCATTCAACTTGGTGGGTTCCTAGGCTCCCAGTTGGAGAGATGTGTAGTAAGGAGAAGTTTCAAGATGACTTTGATCACTACCCCCAAGAGAAGAACGCACAAGTAGGGGAGTGGAGAAGTACATCACAAATAGGGTACGGGGCAAGATCGTAAGTTGCTAAAACAAACCAACAAAGATGAAAAATACCATAGAGATGCGGCAAGGAGTTACAAAAAATTGTAGGCAAGATGAACACTAGCCTATCATATGGCGACAAGGCCGATATAACCCAAATGAGATCAATAGAGGCCAATAAGGTCTTAACAAGGTACAACGAGGTAGTGGGGAGTGTTGTGACCTAGGTGGATATCATGTGTACTTGTCATTGAGGCAATGAGTTGCGATAGTCAGTAAAAAAATCAGAGGCCAATGGTGTTTAACATTGTGCGATATGCATAAATACATGTTCAATCGACCATGTTAGACCAAGTGGGAGGCTAAAGCCTTGGGGTAGTGGATGGTGGTTGGATTCTTCTTTAGTCGCAATGGAATAGAAAAATTCACAAAAAGGATTGGGCTCTGATACCAAGTTGAGAAGTAAATATTAGGAGAATAAAAAACGACTTGGCTTATCAATGATTGGTAGAGGCCCACTTTATTTATAGATGACAAATAATACGAATAAGGTATGTTAAGTGAGGATGACTCATCCTAACATACACACATGTGATACATGTGACACATTAACAATTGTAATCCTTATCCTTGATAGTTTTCAAGGAGAAAATCATGAAGTTTTCTTGTAGAATGAAAGCAACCCTCGGTTTTGTTGGGCGGTTTTATGAAGAAAATTCTAGAAACCTTGAGGAACCACGGACACCACTGCCCATGATTAATTGACTATAGACCTTCATGTCCACATTTGTACCTCAACATAACTTTTTAATGTCCACTATGGCCTTGGGTGGGTTTTTAATGTCCATTGAATTATTTTGGAAAGAAATGAAGACATTAGTTGTGGATGGGTTTAGGTTTGTTGATGTATAACGTCCATGTATACTAATAATTTGTAGAGTATCTTGTTTTTAACTTTAAACGCATGTATTTAGGTAATAATCATTCTATTTATTTGTATATATTCCTCTTTTTCTAGCCCCATAATTTTTAAATCTAAACGTTTAAAATCCGTATTGATCGTTTTCATTTTTTTTGGCCGTTTTCGAAATATTTGTCAATATTTTTTACCATCCCATTCATGTCTTGATACTGAATCCTTTTTTCTTTTGCCATTTCCATTTTAACTAACTATGGTATGAATTGAAGTGTTAATAGATCTGCTTTGCAAATGAACTTTGATCAGTGAAATCGAGAAAAATATAAATAAGTTTTTTTGATAGTTCTATGTTTTTATTTTGTGATAGGCACCTTTCAGGTATACATTGTATTGAGATTGATGTTATTTTGTTAGTGCGATCATAAGGGTAGTTTGGGTGTATGCACGAGTTATTAAAGTTTTAATGTAATGACTTAATTTCAGGGGTATACTTGTCCAACTCCTGTTACTTTTTTAATATATATTCACTGATGCGCTCACGGTTAGGGATTCACACAAATCGCGAGCCTCTTTCTTTGGCCATCAACACATCTCTTTCCTTCTTTCTTCTTCTTTTCTCTCCTTTCTCTCTTCTTCACTTCTTTCTCTCTTGAGGAGGAACTGGTAGGTTGTTTCGGATTGATCAGTGAATACTATATAATTCCCTCTTCTCTGTTTTGAAAGTAACCTTAGGGTTTCTTTCTTTTGTGTTGTGTAGCAACCTATGCTCCCCTATTATGTAATGAAACCCTAGTTTGTACTAACATGAAAAACTAGGGTTTCTGCTGCTGTTCTTGTTTGGATGTTGATGAAGATTGTGAAAGGCACACTGTCATCACTTGCGGTTGTTGGATATGAGTGAAAAGAGGCCCCTTTCTTCTTCCTGCACAGAGTTGTTTTCTATTGACTCTCCTGCGATGGATTTTTATTCCTTGGCTGCTGTTCCTTTTCTGTTTTAAAGCATGTGGATGTTACCATGATATGTATATGACTTGTGTCTTACAATTTCTTGAAGATCAGATTTCTCCTTATGCAGGTTATTAGATACTTGCTATTTTTATGGATGTTATTTATATTGATTGAAGGGGGCAAGTTACTTATTTCCTATTTGTTTCCTAATAGGTATTGCTATTGATACTCTTTTTCTGCTCTAAAAGTTCCCCTTTCTTGGTCTATACCGATAGATTGGTATTCACAACTGCACACACTTTTTCTTCAATCAACAACTTTGGGTCTTCTTCTCTTACAACATTCAACTCATGTGGTTGTGGATGCCATATCATATCCTCTACTGGCGGTGGATATAGGTAGTAAAACTAAGTTCCATTGTTGGGACTTGGCCTCCAGCATGGGTTCGTTAGAGGCCAAATCCCAATACTTGGAACTTCGTATTATTGACAGTAGAGGGTGTGATATGGTATCCACAACCTCATGAGTTGAATCTTATAAGAGAAGAAGAGCCAAAGTTGTTGGTTGAAGAAAATGTGTTTAGTTGTGAATTCCAATCAATCAGTATAGAACAAGAAAGGGGAACTCTCAGAGTAAAAAGAGTATCAATATCAACCCCTATTAGGAAAAAAATAGGATATGGATAACTTGTTCCCCTTCAATCAATATATAGCATCCATAAAAATTACAAGTATCTAATAACTTGCACAAGTACGAGGTAGGTGGAATGAATATATATATATATATATATATATTGGTCTGGTATCTATGGGTTGCCTCAATCTACGATCAAAGCTTTGGAATCTCTTATGTTTGCTTTCCTTTGGAAACGCTCTGATCACTCAAAATTTCTTCGGCCCATAAGCTGATCAAAATCTGCCTTCCTAAGTCTGAGGGAGGTTTGTTATTGAGGCACATAAAAGATGTCAAATCAGCTTGGATTATCAAGTTGATTTGGAAGGTCACTTCCAGGGAGAAAAATGTTAGGGTGAATTGGGTTTATTTGGGTCTCCTTCTATCTCACTCTATTAGGATGGTCCTTGATTTATCAAATCTTCCTTGGTCTGGCGCAAGATTTTATCTGTTCGATCCCTTGTCATAAAGGGCTATCACTTCTAAGAATGTGATGGATCTACAACTTCTCTCTGACTTGATCATTGGCATCCTTTTGGTATTCTCCTCCATCAGATTCCAGCTAGAGCTATTTATAAGTGAAGGTTCTTGGGTCCCCTTGAATTCCTCTCATTTGTCACTTGCTTGCGTTTGGAATATATTGCCTCCTATCAAACCTAATGGTGGAAACTGTGGTCTCTCATCACTTTGGGTGCTTTTGGTTCTAAAGCTGCTTAGGAGTTAATCAGACCTTGGGTAGATTCTATTACTCGGAATTAGTTCATCTGCTTCATGCACCACATCTCCCGACATAGTTTCACTACTTGGAGAGCTCTTTCAAATTGTCTGCCCACCCTATCATTCCTCATTCATTGCTAGATCTCGGTCTCCCCCTCCTTCACCTTCTGTTGAAGTGGTATAGAGGATACTAATTATCTCTTTTTTGATTGCCTCTTTTCCTCTTTTCATCTGGAAAGGGGTTCTGGACAAATGCTGACCTAGGAGTCGTCAGATTCTCCCCTTTCAACTGGAGTGGATTTTGGTTGATATAACCTTTGGAGGCTCTTCTATTGTGACGTGGTGGGTAAACTTGCTTTCAATGCCTCCATCAACCAAATTTGGATGGAGAGAAACATCAGAAAATGGACCTCTAACTCTCAGCCTCTCCAAAAGATTTGAGATTCCTTAAAGGAAAGCCTTCTACCATTGCTACTTTTGGTATTAATTCCCCCAAGGAACAGGCATATTGTTGTCTCCTGGGGTTTTCCTCTATCTTGTCTACAAGTCACCCTTTTAAGGGTTGAGACTGTTGTGTATTTTTTTCCCCTTTGGGGTATTGTATTTTTCTTCTCCTCTTTGGTAATGAATTATATTATTCACCCCCACACCCCATAAAAAAAAATTCCCCAAAAGTAGAGCCTAATCAAGTGGACAGATCAGGTGCTATGAAGATAACCTCAGGTCTGAAAAGAACCTGAAAACAGAGCATCCACAGGGACTTAGAGAAAACCAGAAACAAGGGATCAAACCACCAAAAGATTCTTAAACCAGGACTGAGTCTCCCTCCAGGTACATACAATCAGTTCTCAAAAAATCAGAATCATCACCTGGTAGAGTAGGATTTAATAGCAACTTCAATACTTGCAGAAAAATCCCCAGAATCTGGAATAGCAGTCATTATTTGGTATGAATCTGAATTCCAGATCTAAACAGCCTCATGAAAGCCAAAGTAGTAGTCGACAAAGGCCCTAGTTTTTTTTTACATATATATATATATATATATATATATATATGTCACCATAAGTTAGGGCAGAACTTGTAGATGGGCAACACAGGTTGCTGCAACCAGGGAACTAAGCAGTCCTGTAATGGACTAAAAAACAGTGATTGAAAGAAGAGAAATTACCAGGTTTTAATGCTCTGATACTGTGTAACAGTATCAAGGATTAATAAACAGTAAATCACATAAGATAGAGAAGAGGAAGAGGAAGAAGAATGAGAGAAGAACTATCAGTGCCATGCTCTAGCAGTCCCCCTTTAATCAATATAAATAACCCAACCCAATTACAGTAATATAGAAAATGAAACAAATAACTTGTCCTAATCTAACAAGGAAATAGCAACCTGGACTAATTAGGAAATGAATAAAGACATGATAAGAAAGACACCTGACCAAATCTAACCATATAACTAAGCCACACACCAAGTCAGGCAAGAGGAGAAACTCCTACATTGTGGAACACATATCCCTTTTGCACCCCTGTGGTATAAAGGGTCCAGGGAACATTCTTAACATTCTCAAAATATTTTTCTGGATTTTACAAAAAAAAAAATTAGATTTTTTACACATTTGTTGTAATTTTTGCAGCATTATGTCCAATTTCTCACCCAAAATAATAATAATAATAATTTACAGGTTTTTTTCCTCCTATTTTGATTTTACAAATTTTTTAATTTTTTTGGACCTTTTTGTTTTTCAATTTTTTTGATTTTCTTTTATTCATTGGGTTTTGTGACCTGGGCTGCATTAAAGGCACATTGGCAATTCTCTTCACCAAGAGGAAGCAAGGGATCTAAGCATCTAACTACAGAATTTAAAGTTATTATTGTCTTACTTCATGAAACTGTTTTGGAAGAGTTAACCAAGAGATTGTTTTGCACTTGTGGGGTGCAAACTATTTATGTTAGCATAGAGAAATGCCGTACAGTTTGTTTCTGAGATACACTGAGCTATTGTAATTTTTTATGGGGTTTATCTGATTAAACATGGAGGAGACCGCAGACTAAAGTTTCTCTTGTAGGAATTAATCTCTTTCCATTAATTCTGCCCGTCTTTATGAATGTTTCAGTAGTTCCTCTCTTTTTGAGAACTTGATGGGTTATCATTGGGAGTCCTTGACAGCTGATCTGGCTCATGAACTGATGGGTATTCAGATAATGATATGTGATGTCTTCCTTTAATTTCATTGCTGAGCACAAGGTCACGGGAACATATTAATCAAATGTGACAGTTCTTAAGGTTATGTTGCAGACCTAATGGAGTTATTCAATTTTGGATGGGTGCAAGGAATCATTCTAGCGGAAATGAGAATGCTAAGATGGATGTGTGGGAAAACTGGAAGAGATAAGGTTAGGAATGATCATATTAGAGTAGACCTGGGGGTTGCCCCAATTTCTGACAAGCTTCGAGAATACCATTTGAGGTGGTTCGAACATGTTCAGTGAAGGCCACCTGATGCACCGGTAAGGAGGAGTGACTTGATTCAGATAGAAGGATACAAAAGAGCAAGAGGCAGACCTAAAATGGCCATAGGAGAGGTTGTGAAGAAAGATATGCACAAATTAGGTCTAGTCCCATGTATGGTTTCGAATAGAGCATATTGGAGGGCTAGGATCCAGGTAGCGGACCTGCTTTAGTTATGTTCTACTTTGCTAGTGGTTATCAATCTGTCCCCATTTAACGCCTTTTATTTTCTCTTCCTTTGTCTTTATTGGATCATTGGATCCATGTAGCTGACCCCCATTAAGTTGGGACAAGGTTTTGTTGTCCTGGTAATGTAGAGGGAGTTTTATGATATGAACATTTGGCATTTGATGCTGATGGTAAGCTTCCTTGCTTGACTATTGTTTACTTGCAATGTGGTGGAACAGAACAATTCATGAGACATAAAGGGCCCATCATAAATTTTTGTTTTTAGAAACAGAAACAGAAACAGAATTGAAGGTGTTTGATAAGCCATGTTTTTGGAAGTCGATGGTAACCAGCGAAAGAATGGCCAGACTTGTTTCGCCTGGGTCGTTTCTTAAACCATAAATAGATAGAAATTTCAATTTTAATTTCTAAAAACAAGTGAAATGAAACAGTTTTATCAAACGTTTTTTGTTCCGTTTCTGCCATTCCAGAAATGGCAAAAACACGTTTCTTGAAACGTTATCAAACGGACCCAAAATAGATTCTTGTACTTCTTGTAAAGTGACTGTGTCTAAACTGAAGTGTTTATAGATCTACTCTGCAAATGAACTTTTGGGCTAAACAATTGAGAATGGTTTTATTATGTTAGTGCTATCATAAGGGTGGTTCGGTGTATGCATGAGTTCTCAAGGTTTTTTATATAATGACTTAAGTTTAGGCACATACTTGCCAATCTCCTATTACTGTTTTAATGTATATTCACTGTTGTGCTCACACTCAGGGATTAACCCAAACCTTAAGCCTCTTTCTTTGGCTATCGGCACATCCCTTTCCTTCTTCTCTCTCTCTTGAGTAGGACTGGTAGCTTGTTTCGGGTTAATTAGTGAATACTATATTATTCCCTCTTCTCTGTTTTGAAAGTGATCTTAGGGTTTCTTTCTTTTGTGGTGTGTGGCCATCTATGCTTCCCTATTATGTAATGAAACCCTAGTTAATACCATCTGAAGGAGAAATAACCACTTACCGACAATATTGGAATCCAGCTGTTGGATGTGGCTGAAACTGATATCTATGGAAGGTGAGAAGGTTCAATGGTGGAACCACCCTCAAACGATTGGCTGATTCTGTTGCTCAGATGATGAGTTGGTGAAGTCTAAAATACACAACAATGCAGATCTAACAGAAGAGGTGCCATAGGCAAGGATTAAGGTATCGGTATCGATGATTGTATCGGTCGGCTAAATTTAAGATACTTATCGTATATATTGTTAAGATATGTTAAATATATGCATAGAGATAGTAGTTTTTCTTCGGAAGGATTCAATAACCTTCTCTCATAGTTTCATAGTATGACTTATTAGTTTTATGCCTCTATAGTTATTTTAGTTTTGGATATTCAATTTATAATTTTAGACTAAAACTACAGTGCTTCTCTTCATTCATTTGACATTTTTCTGGTACTCGTAGTCTTGTAAAAAAATGTTGGTTAACCATGATACCCCACCTAATCATAGGCTCTTTCACACTTCTATTGAGACTTCTTTTGGACTTGGTGTCTTCTTTGCTTTCATCTTTCTTAAAGAATCTTTAATTTCAGCTACTTTAATCTTTCGTATATATCTATTCCGTGTGGTGTCTTGGTGAATAATGCAATCTTCCAAGCTAATCATACTTGAGCTATCTTCATTTAGTAGCTTACAAAAATGCTCACTCCATGTCTTTATCCTTTATTAGCACTCTACCATCAACTTTAATACAACTGACATGATTGAAATTTCTGCTCTTCATTTCTCTTCTATTAGTGTTTTTTTAGACTGTTTTTTTCCCTTTCATTTGTGTTTAGATTATTGTAAAGTCATCATATTTCTTCCATTTTCCAGTCTTCCTAACTTCGTTTTTGACAACATAAAATCTCTATTTACCTTTTACCTCTTAATTTAGTCATTTGCGAAGTCTTAAAACTATCTTTCTTAGACTTAATAACTTCCAATAGCTTTTCATCCCACCACCAAGTCTCCCTATGGATCCGATGAGTGCCTTTTGATTCTCCTATGATTTCTTTAGTGATCTTAATACGAGATGTCATCTCAGTCCACATCATATTGGTGTCTCACACATAATCCCACTTTCCTAATTTGACCACTTTATCATTAAATTGATGCAAGGCATCTCCTTTTAATCTCCACCATCGTACCTGAGTGCATATAGGCTTCCCTATCCTATGTATCTGTGAACTAGACGCATATCCAAGGCCATTGATCTATGTTGAGAGGTTAGGCTCTTCCCAATTATAATCTTGCAATCTTTACATGGCAATTTGTCGAACCTTCTAATTAAGAAGAAAGTGAGATAATCGACTCACATTTGATTTGAATTGAAGTAAAGTGAGATAACCAGTTCATTGATAAGGTGAAGTGTATCTAAACAAAACCAAGATAGAAAAAAGAGCTTGTCAACAGTAGGTGTGGTTGGAAGTCATGTCAAAACGACTACGTTGATTTCACTTCTCTTATAACCAAATAAATCTCCGGGCTCTATGGGTCGCATTTGGGAAACAAAGGGAAGGGAAGCGCAACTAAATAAGTAACTAAAATAAATACTCTTCTAATCAGTAATATGATTGTATTACTACTTCTAAAGCATTTTAATTGCGGTAGGCCTTTTCTTGCTGGGCGTGCACCTTACTTGAGTAGGGCCTCATGGAGTTGCTTGTTTGTTGTCAGCTACTATGCATCCTTGCCTACCTATCCACGAGTATTTGATGCATGGGTGGTAAGTGGATGGCACAACGCGATGATCGTGCATCTTGGGACGACCAATAAGAGCGTTGTAAGATGCATCAACATCTATGACTAGGCGTTCGGAGAGTGCTTTGATGTCGCTATTCAGAGAGTATGTAATTATCTGGTGACCCAACCATGACTTTTAGGCTTTAAAGTTTAAACTAAGCTCAGTGAAGACATGCCCATTGAGAGCCCATGGATCACCCAACTCTAATGGGCCTACTAGGCTTGGTACTGCACAGCTCTCTACTAGTCCAGTGACTCCAGTCTTCAGATCTCCTTCTTTAACCATGTAAAGATGCTGGACTCTTCAGACTCCAAATTTCCACTGTTACACACTTAATTTGAAGAAAGAAAGTTCTCCACACCTACATGGTCAAGGTAACTGAAGAATTCAAGCCAAACGAAAAAAGATATTAGGGATGGCATGTAACTTGGAGTGATGGATAGTAGTAAACTTCCATACAATTTCTATGTAAGTTTTGAGTTGCAGCTTCCAATTATTTTTCCCATTTAACATATTTATTAGATTATATGTGCATTATCTTTCCCCTGAAGCCATGATTAGAAACAAAATTGTGTTGCAACAGAGTGAAAAGCTTCACAAGCATGGCATGTCATAGTGAAAGAGTACCACAGCTAAGAAGTAAGAACCTGGATGGTAAACCTCTCTCCCCCTTATATAAAAAAAAAAAAAAGACGCTTAAATGGGTAGATGAGTACACTAGCTTCTTACAAGAGAAAGTTTTCTTTCACCACTAGGGTGAGGAGGAATCGCCACGGCACTGGTGATGTGAACATGTGATGTCCCATCAATGAACTCCAATCCCCTATTAACGAATTCAAAAATACTCTCTACTTGATGATCTGATGGTGAGTGAAAACCTTCACAAGCATGCCTAGTTGGACACCATATGCTTCCTTTTCAGAAAGAATATTTACTGTTCTACTCACGCCAGAGTATAGGTGGGCAACCAAATTTGACTCACTGGTACGGTCCACCTAGGCACCTACCCTCGGGTCATGTTTTGGACTTGGGCTAGATTTGTTATGAATTGAATTTCAACTTTGAATTGATTTCATGAAATAATCAACAAATAGATTTTGGTCAAGAAATTGAAATTGTTTTATTTGGATCAATATAAAATATGTTGAAAATAAGAAATCCACTTAGTGGTTTAACTTATGAGAATAGATTCCCTATATTTCTAGGGAATGGATTTAGATGTATTTGACCTATGATGGGTCTACTCTTTGTGATATTACTGAGAAGTTTGCTTTTTGTGCGATGATCAATCACATCTAAATGGAACGTAACCTCCATAGATGTACTTTCAAAATTCGCTCTTTCAACAAGATTTGGAAGACTATCTTCTTTGATATTTATAACAGATTCTATTTTCTTCTCCATAGGCCTATTCGTGACACCCCAAAAGAACAGGTTCATTGTTGTCTCTTGGGGCTTCTCTCTCTCTCTTCTACCCCCTCCGCCGCCTGGCCTTTTGCCCCCCTTGTTTCTTTCTTATTGGTAGTGAATTTATTATTTACAAAAAAAAATTATTGAATTCTTCAGACTCAAATCTCCACTATTACATTTAATTTGAAGAGAGAAAGTTCTCCACACTCTCCATGGTCAAGGTAACTGAAGAATTCAACCTAAATGAAAAAAGATATTAGGGATGGCAAGTAACTTGGAGTGATGGATAAGGAGTAAAGTTCCCTATAATTTCTATGTAAGGTTTGTCTTGAAGTTTCCAATTATTTTTTCCATTCAACATATTTATCAGATTATTTGTGCATATCTTTCCTCAAAAGCCATGATTAGCAACACAATTGTGTTGGAAAAGAGTGAAAACCTTCACAAGCATGGCATGTCATAGTACAAGTGTACCACAGCTAAGAAGCAAGAACCTTGATGGTAAACCTCCCTCCCCCTAAAAAAAAAAAAAAAATCACACGAATACAATGGGTAGATGAGTGCATTAGCTTCTTACAAGAGAAAGTTTTCCTTCACCGGTGGAGGAGGAGGAATCGCCACATCATGTGATGTCCCATTAATGAACTCTGGTTCCCTATTAACGGATTCAAAAATACTCTTTACTTGATCATCTGACAATGATTGAAAACCTTCACAAGCATGCCAAGTTGGACACCATATGCTTCCTTTTCCTAAAGAGTATTTACTATTCTACTCCCGGGAGAGGATAGGTGGTCAACCAAATTTGACTCAAGGGTACGGTCCACCTAGGCACCTACCCTCGAGTCATGTTCTCGCCTCAGGCTAGATTTGTTATGAATTGAATTTCAACTTTGAATTGATTTCATGAAATAATCAACAAATAGATTTTGGTCAAGAAATTGAAATTGTTTTATTTGCATCAATATAAAATATTTCGAAAATAAGAAATCCATTTTGTGGTTTAACTTATGAGAATAGATTCTCTATATTTTTTTGGAGAGGGAGGTAGGACCGGGTTGAGAAGGATGATGGTGGTGGTGTTCTATTTTAGCATGAAGTTACTGCTTTGTGTATCATTGATTTTTTTGGTAAACTTTGTATATCAAATTAACCATCTTCTTATTAAAAAGCAAGATAAGTCAACTTTAATTCCAAAATTGAAACAATTTTTCAGCTATTTTGGAATAAAACTTCCATTCTAAATAATTTCAATTTCATTGAAATGAGGTGCAAAAATCAAATCAAACAATATCCGAATTAGAAATTACCCCATGAAATTGAAATAAAAATCATATCAAATCAGGTCTCAATAAATTTTTTTTTTCTTGGCTAGAAGAATCATTATCAAATTGCACTATTGCAAAAAGGTTTAAAACTTGGAAACAATTTTTATGTGAAACAGGAGGTTAGACTATGTACACGTACACTTGCCCTCCCAAACCCTATAGTAAAACTTCATGCACTAGGGGACTTGGATTCTCTGTGATGCAATAGGGTGTCTAGTGCTCATCCAATGCCTAGAAACCCCTTGGGTTGTGTGCTACTGCTTTGAATTTTATGCTATAACGTTTCTAACCATTTGATGCATCTTAGATACCCTACTACGCCATAGAAGAATTCAATACTTTGGTTGCTCCAATCAAATCTCAAATTGACAATGTCAGAGATCTAAAGAAAAAGTGGAGTTATGAGTACCATTCATCTCTTTAACAACTGGCCGATCTGTATTAAGTTGATTCCAGTACTATATAGAAAAAAAAAATGATAAAAAAAATTTGTTTTTTTTTTTTTTTGAGAAATGATTTTTAGAAGAAAAAAAAAAAAACTTTTCGAACATATTAATTGATACGTCTCGACATTGCTCAACACCGACATAAATAATGGCCTTCCAAAAAAGAAAAACCATTAAATAAAATTTCCTAACACGTACCAATCCAATCCATGCATAAGTTCCTAAGTCCTAACTCATAATGCCGCGTGGAAGAAACCAGTTAAGCCGTTCTATTTGAACTTTGAGTTCACGGTGGGATACAAAAAAAAACAAAAGAGAGTTCAAGGTGGGATCTAAAAATAATATAAATTATGGAGGAAGGAAAGCAAGTGAGGTGTACGTGAAGTCTAATGTATTATGGAAGCAGTGGAGCAGCTGCAAAGAGAGTTCACTGCAAATGTACGGAACCACCAATCTCATTTACCAATTTTAGACTCTTTTCTATTGCCTTAAATAAGCAGTGTATTCTTGGATCGAAGACATACCATCTCCTTTCCATTATCTTAGTTTCTAAGGAAGACATTCAGTAACTGTTTGCTTCAGAGGAGCTCAATAATGACAGCTTCCTTGGTAAGGTGGGAGGGATTTACCTTATTACCTCGCACCTGGAAGAAGCAAGTTGGATATTCTGGGTTATATGCAGTGATAGAGACTCCTACTTGGTCTCTTAAAACTGTAAATCCCATAGGAAGAGAAAGGATATATAGAAATATCCACACAGGACACCCTTTGAAATGTCTGTCAAAGACTATAATGCCTTCTTCCCCATCCAAGCACTTAGATCATGAGCTTCTCTGTGATGTGTTCATTAGCCACCAAGGTACCGATACCAAGCGAACTGCTGCCGGCTTGCTTTATGATCGCTTCAAACTCCTCCAACTCCATCCTTTCTTTGATAGCAAGAGCATGAAACCTGGGGACAAGCTCTTTGATAAAATAGGTGCAGCCATAGTGGGTTGTAAGGTTGGGGTCCTTATTTTCTCTCCCAACTATTGTAGCTCTTACTTCTGCCTCCATGAGCTGGCTCTCTTGATGGAATGCAATAAGAAGGTCATCCCTATCTATTGGGATGTCAATGCCTCGGATCTCAAGGTGGTTGATAATGGTAACTATACGGCTGAAGAACTGAAGAGGTTTAGGTGGGCTGTTGAGGAGGCCAAACAATTCGTTGCCCTCACATTTGACTCGCGTAGCGGGTAAGCGTGTATGTGTGTGTTGGGGTAGGATATCTTGTATTTCATTGCTTGCATTTATGGACTGATTCCGAAGAGCCATTAAGAGATTGTATGCCTCAAGGTCCAAGGGAATTGGTCCGCCTTGTGCATTTATTTTCATTATTGGAGACTTGTCAAACTAGCAAGTCCATGGCTGGGGTTTGGGCTAATAGTCGGAAGAAAATTTTTCTAAGGTTTACATGGGTATTTCAGTAATTTATTTGTATAGGGTTTCACCATAAATTTGCAACAAGGGTTCTTTCTCTATAATTGAATCAGAGAGAGTTTTGAGGATGAGTGTTTGTGACCGTATTCTCCATTGATAGTGAAGTAGATCTCATCTCATGACCTTATATATAGGTAATCTTGCCAAACCACATAAATCCTTGTATGCAACTCTGTGATTTTTTGTTTGCAATTTCCATTCTTTTCTGCATCATTTTAAGTTCTCATTTTTTTTACAATATATACAATAGAAGGGGTGCAACTCGGCGTGAGCTCAAGACTTAATGGAACTAAACCAAACTGATCGAGCTCAGCCTAGATCTGCTCGAGTTGCACTCCCGTACAAATTAAGCTCTTCTTTTTGCTATCATCAAATTTCAAGTGTTTCTGATGATGGTTCTGTGTTAATGGTTCTTCAAGGGACTGGTCGGAGTTCTTAACAAGCACCAATGACATTGTGGTGAGAAGCTTAATCGAATTAGAGGAGGAAGAAGGAGAGCGGTGCTACAATACTCTCAGCGTTTGGTAGTGCATAACAATGCTGCAAATAATCGAATATGTAGATATTGAAGGATACAAGTTTTTGAGATTTGATTACATATTCACATTACTTTGAAGACAAGTAACAGAAATAATGTAATATGAAGCTCTTAAATATATATATATATATATATATATATAGGGACAATTTGCTAGATCTACTACTTGACAAGAAAAGGAATTACAAACAAGTAGATTTACAGACAAAATGTAAGTTAAAGTCAAACCAACTTGTTTTGTATTTCTTTTTCTTGTCTTAGTAGATCTAAGTAATTTCAATTCAATTTCCCCTGTACAAAAGGCATCCACCTATTTATCCTGTATTGATACTAAGAAGTAATGTATAAGCTTCATTTTTCCCCGAAATTTTCTTACTTTTATGGAAGCTCAACCGAGAGGTTGAGGGCTGGACTTCAAACTTATTGAAGCGGTGGAGCACCGTCAACTAAGATACATTGGCTACTACACCCATTTTCGAAGGTAGCAAGTATTATATATATATATATATATATATACATTTTTTTTTTTTTGGGGACATTTCCTATCAAGGGCCCATAGGCCAACTAGGATGCTACGGCAGCCAGGTGGTGTCCCAACTCAAGGAAGGACAGCCAAGGAGAGGAGGAACTCGAACTTGAGATATTCCATGGTGGAAGCTGCTTCAACAACCATCACCTTAACCAACCTAGTAGTTGTTGGCAGCAAGCATGTATATTAATAACTGAAATTGGTAAAATATCAGCAGTTGATAATATTAGTTGAAATTTTTGTGAAAGGTTCTTGTGAAAGGTTTCATTAATGCCTAATCCATGTCGAGTAGACCTTATTGTGAGAATTCTTAATTTATAAATTTAGGGAGGGATTTATGTCACCACAAACAGAGGCGCTGAAGTAACCCATGTCATACTCCCAGGAAAAGCTCAAAC
>NW_024870479.1:72056-109752 GCF_013358625.1 Macadamia integrifolia
GCATTTTTTGTAATTGACACATTTTTTTAAACCGTCCATAAAAACCATGTTCTGACTTTTTTCCTAGAGAATATCAACAACAGTTTCCATTGAATGAATAATGGATTCCAATGTCATTTAATGAGTCTTTGCTGAGAGATCTTGCATGTCTTCAAAGGAATCGATTGTCATTGATGAGATTTACTGAGAGATCTTGCAGATCATCGTAGAAACCGATTGTCATTTAATGAGTATATACTGAGAGATCTTAGGGCCCGTTTGATAACGTTTCTGCTGTTTCTGTTTCAAGAAACGACAGAAATAGAAATTTCCGTTTCTAGGAACAGAAACAGAATTTTGGGTGTTTGATAAACCTTGTTTCCGTTTGATTGGATGATTACAGTGTTGTATTTACATTCCAGTGGATAATGATCGGCGGCCATTTGCTTGAAGAAATAGATGCTCCGACGTGACAGCCGACTATTTCCTTGAACAAGACAGGCGTTGGTAGCAAATTGAGGGGTCGATCATCAAGGATGAATTTGGAGTTCAGATCATCAAGGATGTATGCGTCTTTAGCATCCTCAAAAGACATGAATCTTCTGTTCCCTTCGACTTCCAAGCATTCGGAAGGAGAACTGCAACAGAAAAGTAGAGAAACCATGGTTTCCGATTGCCATCAGCAGCAGCAAGAGCTGAATTCCGGTCTGATGCGATTTCGCTTTGCCCCGAGCCCCCTGCTTGCAAATTACGTGGACGGTAGCAGTGAAGACGGAGAAGGAGGAGCTGATGATTTCCTACAACCTCGTTCTTCAAGTCCCGAAGTGGAGAGCATGTTTGCGAGGTTCTTGTCTTGTGGTGGCGGTGTCGCTGGACCTCCCTCACCTGATATCCGTGAGATCGGCGACAAGTCTCCAGCAGTATCGGCGACTCCCACCGAAGCGGTTAATCAGAGAAATTCTCAATTCGTAGCATCCATGAAGCACGAAGCATCTGAGGTTGTTCCTCAACATAATGGATACTCTGCCGCTGCTTCCCAAATGCTTTATCAAGCTCCGCCGCCAGCGCCTCTGCCCAGCCAGAGCTCAGCCTCCATGGATAATTCTTACGGGATGGTGAATTCGATTGTCATGGATCACAATCCTCCTCAAGTCAAGACTGCTAGCGCCAATTGCTCCAATCTTATCAGACACAGCAGCGGAGTCGACGAGGAAGATGACAGTGCCTCATCGGAATCTGTGGGAAGAAACCCAAATCGACGACGACTGACAAGATAGAGAGGAACTCTGTAGACGGAGCTAGTCAGAGACGGTGGTGATGGTAGTGATGCCAAACTCTGTCTTCAATATCGATTTTTTGTGCCCCATTTTTGTTTCAAGAAACGAGCGAAACAAGTAAAACTTGTTTCGTCATTCATGTTTCTTGAAGCATAAATTGTTATAAATTTCAATTTATGTTTCAAGAAACAAGTGGAACAGAACACTTTTACCAAACGGTATTTATGTTGTTTCTGTGTTTCTGAGAACAAGAAAACACAGAAACACGTTTCTGGTTACGTTATCAAACGAGCCCTTAGAGGTCTTCATAGGAATCTATTGTCATTTAATGAGTCTTTGTTGAGAGATCTCACAGGTCTTTAAAGGAATCGATTTAGGTTTCTAATTGGTTTCGTTTCAATTATACCAATGCTTATAAATAGGAAAGATCGGAATAATTAGTCATGTGTTACTTATTATGGGGAAAAGAATGCTCCTTGGTTGTGCACCCCACCCTTGTGAAATACAAAAACTCCAACCCCTGTGTATTCCCTTGTGTCATGTGTGTCCCCTTATTGGTTCCCTGCCTGCTGCAAGGGCCGCATGATCAGAAGCATTCTTTTGCCTGTTTCTTACATAGGTAGAGAGAAAAAGGAGGTATCCAATGCATAAGGTTCCTGAATCCTAACTCGAACCTATAACCATTGGGTTGCAATGGAGCAACTTTACCATTGCACCTAGGTCCACCATTAGCGTAATGTAATGTATGAGGAAAATGATGCCCCCAGACTTGTGAAACCTAAAAACCCACCCCATTGTTGATGCCCATATACACCCCATCATTGGCCCACGTTGGCACAAGGTCCACAAGGCCAAGGAGCGTTCTTTTCCCCTTGATGTAATTCAAGCATAAAAAGACCGACTGGAACTCATAATAATTGTCATTTAATTGTTGGGATAGGGATTACTATCGAGTCGCATGGCCATTGCACCAGTATGGGGACCAACCAAGAGAGATGCATAGGCATCCAACAGAGGGAGCACATGCACGGCCCAAACCCATTAGGGTTAAGATCATAAGACTTCGATCTTTCAAACACGTTTTGTAAAACCTAGAGATTTTTCTTCTAAAATTATAATTCAACACCATTCTAAAATCTCCATAAATATAAATTAACCTATCAACTAAATAACAAAAACTTCATAAAACCTAAAACAAATTAATGTATTACATCAGTTTAAACCCTAAATCATAAATTACTGAAAAGTAATAAAATGGAACTCCAATGAAAATGTCACGTTTGTTCATCAATAGATCCCTCTGAGAGACGCTAATCTCCACCACTGATATGTGAGGAAAAATAATGGAACGAGTTGCAAAGCCCAATAACATAGAACATGACATTATCACAATATATATAAAGAAAGTATTATTCTAAAAATCATGTGGTAACATCAAAAGCATTAGTGCACTATAGTAGCAAGACCACAAGACTTCAAGAGATGCAAGTGCACTATAGTAGCAATTGAAAAAGATTAGCCATTAGATGCATGACTACAATTTGCCTCATCAATTGTCACACTTGGCACAAACTTTCTTCAAACAGGTGGTGGGTGGAAAAAGATCAGTATGGCAGAAGGACTTTCCCCCACCAAGGGAGGAGGTGGTTATTCAAGGAAGATGAAATTCACTTGATTTCAGCAGAAGGGATATAGAAACTAGATCAGAAAGAGAAGGAATCTCTTATTATTATATGAATGATTAAGAACTTTGTGAAGTAACATTATGAAATAAAGTATAATTAAGTATCATTTTAAGCCTTTAAATAACAAGCTATATATGGCTTGAGAATAGCGAAAAAAGCGATGCTACTCTAAGACTAATTATGATTATGAAATACTAACATTAATGAGATTACAGCTATCATTGATATTGTTTTCATATGATTGAATTACGATGAATGATATGTAGGTATATTTAATTATCTAGACATAATACATGGTTGGGATTATATATGGAATTTATGAACATAGGTATTAGAGATGCTAATACAGGTGGTATCATAGTGGATCCTGACACTGTGTGGGGCCGTAACGGGATTCCCACCAAGACATAGCTAATAATAGAAGGTTTAGAAGATCGGTAAGGTGTGCAAACTTTAATCTCACATTACCTAGGGGAGTTTGTTGTGCTAATTGATAACCTCTAACCTCCTTAACATGATATAATACATTTTAAAACATTGAGGTCCATTGGCCAAAGAGGACAATATTGTGCCAAAGTTAAAAGGATCGGGGTATTACACATCAAGCCCATTTACATATCCTTTTTTTGGATCCAAACATAACTAAAAAACCTCACTTTGCAATATTCAAGGTTCATGAGGGGTCCATTATTTATGAAAGACATACATCTACATGAAACCATGCCCACAAAATCAAGAGTAGGAAAGAAAAGAGATGATTCGACTTATTATGGGCGTGTTTCATTGCAATAAGATCAATTGATTACCTTGTGACCTCCAGACTATTCCAGATTATTCCACAAAGTGGCACATGTTCTTATGGTTCTGCTGCATCATGAGGTCTCACATTAGACTCACAATATAGGACAAAGAGTGGTACATTCCACGACCCTATTTGCCGATGATTTTGTCTTCTCTGGTATTCTTATTCTAATTTTTCGCATCATCCATAAAGCCAAAAATTCTGGTAGAAGGGAAACAAAAATTAGTTTCATTGTACAAAATCCTTTTCACTATTTGGAGACCATTGGTACTATTAGTCATCATCAATCATCTACTCCACATTCATTATCGTCCTCTTCTAAATAATCAAAGGTCGCCAGGTCATTCCTTTCCTAAGGACTCTGATTCTCCATCCACAAAAAAAAAACGATGAAGGATCATCCAAATCAACTAGTGGAAAACCTTGAAAGAACTCATTTTATGATATTAATTTTTTAGTTGCAGTAATATTACAGCACTTTTAATTGATGATGTATAACAACATGTAATATATTACGACTGCTATATACTGAAGTATAATAGTGGTAATATATTTATTATCGTTGTTATTTTGCCGTTGTAAATCATCGTAGGCCTCCCTCAGGTCCAACAAAGAAGAACAGATAAGGGAGTGAGTGTCCCGCGGATCCGACAGATGACTCTCTCATGCCTAAGTCAGACTTCCGAGTAAAACAGATTATTCTCGTAAGAATAGAAAAGAATTGGTCTCCCTTTAGACTAGTGTTTACCTAAGTTCTTATAGAAGGGGATGGCGATTGTTGACAACAAGATACACCCTTTTATATATATATATATATTCGCTAAACGGGATTTAAATACCATACAAAGTCTCCATTTTTTAGTAATGAGGGATATAGGCTGGAAAACATCGAGTGAGCAGCTCGCTTGAAGGGGGCTTTGATATCAAATGTAAACTTAAACAGCAATGGAAGAAGCTATACGTCCATTAAGTCCCATCATTCCACCTCCAGCCATCACTGCACAACTCCGGCTGTCTCTGTGTTTTCTCCAACTTTCTCCATTCTCTTCGGCAATCACCAGCAATGCTAGGGTGTCTTCTGGCTTTAAATTCAATCACTCTCAAGTTACAGCCCAAGATTTTGTTTTGCCTTATTCCCCAATTGATGCTAGAACCCCATACTAGACAAAGGCCAAAGCACTGGCGTGTGTACATGTACATGTACATACACAACCATACACACAAATCAGTTCATCGAGTTGAGATCCTCTGAAACTTCAAGGTTGTTACGTAGCATTTGCTATTGCAATTCAAAGGAAAACACACCAAATCTGTCTTCTGTTTGGACTTCTTGCTACTATCATGTCCATAGAAAGATGTTCTTTTTCTTGGGACTTTCTTTGAAATTACAGGGTTGTTTCTCCCTCCTGATGAAAATTTGCTTTTGTAGTCCAAAGTCAAACACACCCACCTTACCTTTGGGCTTCCAGCTGTCCAAAGAAAGATGTTCCTTCTCTTGGACATTTTTCTTAAATTACAGAGTAGTTAGTTTCTCCTCTCTTTGGCATTTGATTTTGCAACCCAAAGAAAAACACACCCCATCTGCCTTCTCTTTGGGTTTCTTGCCGACATCGTTCCAAGGACATTATTTTTTGGTATGCAAGTAAAAAAAATTTGATTTCGGCAGAGGTATTTTTGGAAGAGGGTCTCTCTCCAAAAATATCCACGATCACATTTTAATCAACCAACTAGAGCGATTGAGATATAGCACTCAAATGGGAATGGAATGATGGATCTGTTACCAGTAGATAGTACCCACAATCAGAAGGTGGTAACATGATATCTCGAAGCCAAAAGCTAAAAAAAATTAGTTCAACTAGACACCACATATACAAGTCTTTCAACTTGGTTTTATCACAAATGAATAATAAATCAAAGACAATCTGAATCCCGTGGGTCTTTCCCTCTACTATTAAATTATAACAGGAAGCTTCAAGATAGGCACTGCTTCACAATCTTCAGTCTGCCCGAGATTGGCCTGCTCGGGAGGAGAGAATGATACCCACAATCAGACCATAGAGGGCGAGCGCTTCTGCAAAAATGAGGATGAGGATCATACCAACAAAAAGCTTTGGCTGTTGCGCATTGGCCCTGAAAATTACAAGAAACAGGATAGTCAAGGCAATGCTCATTGTGTAAAGCAAAGATCATTACAGTGGGAACTTACAATGCAACGGTAAGCTCATATGTCAGTCTCTAAAATTGAGTATAAAGTTACACTGAAGATATCAAACAGCTTCCCAAAGCAAGAGAAGAGAAAAGAACATCAATAACAAGCATAAAGAGACGGTTTACTACAGAAAGAGATGTAAACAGCATCATGATATCTGACCAAACTTCTTAGATGCAGGCATCTGATGTATCAGTTCACTGATCTTGATTATAGACCAACTCGCTTGGGGCCACCCAGAAGCCTGCCTGAACCATTGTTCTCAGCTAACACTTATAGTATGCACCTCTGGCGGATCCATCTCATGCTAGATTTAATATAATACTAGCTATGGTTCATCATAGCTATTCCCATATTAGTCCCATAAAAACCTTGAACTGAAACTTGGTTCACAAGGTCCATGCCCAACTTCTTCTCAACAACCCATTCGCCCAAGAGGCAATCCCAAACTTAAATTTATCTTTCAAGGCCATTTGATCAAATTTCCATGGTGAACCTAAAGTCTATAGTTTAGTACTCCAACTGGGGGCTTCTGACCATGTTAGTGTTGAAGCCTTGTTTTGAACACAAAAGCTGATATCAGAAAGTCATTCAAGTTGGCTCATACACACTTTTTCAACTAAACAGAATTAAGGAACTCGACCAGTGCCAATTACAATCCATAGTTGTTCTCTGCAACTGTTTAAAGCTTCTCTTTCATTACAGCTATGGACTCTTGAAGCATTGCAGCTAAGTCTTACCTAACCATGTCAGTGGACAACAGTCAGAAGGACTTCTATAATATTCCTCTACTAAAATACTCCACCAGTTAATTCAAACAAGATTGTTGTTCCTCAGTATATAACAACTTTAAACCCATTTCCAGTTCTTAATACCACAGAAATCCTCTACACAGCTAGATACATAGAATGCAATCTCAATATAATACATCTTCATATGCCTCCACAGGACTTCCGACCATCACACTTCTCAAAGTGGTCAAACAAATAAAAAATAAAAATGTCTCAAGAAGCAAACTATCATACCGGGCCAGTAAATGCTTCCACTCACACAAAGGCAACAACACCAAAATAAGAAGAGATAAAAGCAAAACAGAAATTTAAATAAGGCGAATTGTTATTGACACAATGGTCTGTTATTTTTCCAAACATCACATATATCTATTCTGTCACATGGACAAATGATGTGTCCATTCCAATCGTTAGATAGAGAGGGCATGGTCAAGATTAGTCACATGTAAAAATAAAAAAAATCTAATTCAAACAAATACCCATCCTTGCATTGGCATACATTCCATGTATATCCATGCATGCGTACCTGCACTTAAGACAATACTGTACTCTCTCCCAACTCTAAGTAAGAACAGATGGTTTAGATTAAAAGTACTGTGAAATGGATGTCTAATATTTGTCCTGTGATTTCCTGAAGCGTCACATTCGATTGTGTCATGCATAACTACCCTATAAATGAACATGGGAATGACGGGATTAAACAACAATTTTGTACACAAAATGCAAATAAGCCTGCAAATTCAAGTCATATAAATGACAACATAGAGATGCCAAGGAAACAGGATACTTTAAAGATCCAACTATTATCCACCGCAGAATTCCATACTTATTAATCACCCAGACCTTTTCAGTGAAGTTACATGGCTTTTGATAAATACATTAAAGTTGCTAAATTGACTGAAACATTAATGATAAAAGCAGATTATTGTGGGAAAAGTCTCCATACTAACAGGCAAGCAAGAATAAATCTACAGTTGGGCTTTTTTATTCTTATTTTTAAAATAGCTACAGAAAATCTATCAGTGATACGAGAACAGGCAATGTGGACTGGTAACTTTAAAAGTGAAGAGTGGGAAAAAGAAGAAAATAGTCTCTTCTTCTCTTGTATGACGCATAGGTTGTCTCACTGACAATCCGTAGAGTGAGTTCTACTTGTTGCTGATTTAATATCAGCATCTTTGAAATTTAACATGTTTAAGGAAAAGAATATTTCTAACCTTTTTTTTTTTTGGATGAATAAATAATTCATTACCAAGAGGAAAAGAATATAAAGAATATACAGGGGGAAAAGGGGGGGGGAGGGCGGGGGTGACTAGCATGGATGCTCTGGGCTTTAGAAGTAACATTAAAGTAGATAGCTTTCCAAATCTTGTCCAAAGATCTAGATTTAGGGGTCCATCTACGGATGTTACGCTCCATCCATAGATGGTTGATAGTTGCACAGAAAGCCAATTTTCCTACAATATCACAAATGGAAGGGCCAGAGAATGTCATGTCAATCCAAATGCATTCTTTATCAAAGGGGAGGATGGATCTATTATTTGGTCAGCATTTGGAGAGAACAGAATTCCAAACAAGGGAGGAGAATGGGCAAGAGAAGAAGAGGTGGGAAATATCTTCAGCACCCGAGGGGCAGAGACAGCAAGAAGGGTTAGCAGGGATGAGACGGTGGATGAGGAAGACTTGGGTGTGGAGACAATTCGAAAGGCACCACCAAAGGGAGAAACTGTGGCCCTTGAACCAGACCAGTTTATGCCATGGAACAGCTGGCGAAGAAGTCCGAATGTGGGCCCAGGCCGAGGAAAAAGAGAAGGTGCCATTGGAGGAAGGGAGCCAAATGCATGTCTTCTCTTCCCCTATGACCAGGGGAAAGAGGGGGAAGAGAGGACCAGATATCCTCAAGAGGAGGGGGAGAATGGGGGGGGCCATCCATTGGGGGAGAAGATAGAGGAGACCCGGGCATTGGAAGGAGAGGAGTAGATGGCTCTGGGAGTAAGAAGATGGGAAAGCATACCCGAAGGATGCCAGGGGTCCTTCCAAAGGGAGGTAGAATTATCATTTCCAATGGAGTGCAAAATGGCAGTGAAAGCAATAGGTCTATGCTTAAGAATCTTTCTCCATATCCAGGAAGCATCAGAGGTGGAGGTGGAGAGGGCCGTCCAAAGGGAGTTATGCTTGAAAAGACCAGAGGATCCAAATCAACCCAGATGCTTTTGTGTTTGGAGACAATTTTCTAGATAAGCTTAAGGACTCCAACTGAATTAGCATCCTTGATTCTTCTAATTCCTAGACCTCCTTCAGCTTTGGGGAGAGAGACCTTCTTCCAGCTGAGAGGCCTAAGGAACCTAGAAGACTCCGAACCTTTCCAAAGAAAGGAGCAGAGAAGAGCCTCAAAAGACTTAATCACCGAAGTAGGAAGGATGAAGGTTCCAGACTAGTAGAGATAAATAGACTGGAGGCCCGATCTGATCAAGGTAAGACGGCCGACAAAAGAGAGGAGCTTGCCTTTCCAAAGCTTAAGCTTTTTCCCGAGATGATCATACAAGGGGGTGCAGTGGTGGGCAAAAAACCTAGAAGAGATAAGGGGAAGGCCCAAGTATACTCAAATACGTTATATTATATTTGAAAAAGAACTTTTAGCCTTTCTAGCCTTTCTTCTTGGATTACAAAAATTCAAAATTTTCCTTATACCAGAAAAACGGTTTTTAATACGAACTGATAATCAAGCAGTCCATAATTTTTTTAAATCCAAAAAACACGAAGAAAATGCTAGAAGAATTAGATGGTATAATGAGATTAGTCAATACAAATTTGACGTCGAATATATTAACAGCTCCAAAAATTTTCTTGCAGATTATCTCAGTAGGCAATGGATAAACAACAAAACAATGATGGATAGATAACCATCAAAGGAAAAGGCAAGGCGAAAGAATCCTCAAGCAGACCCACTACAAAGGATTATTCCAGAGACCAACTGCACCCTCATCTAGCAAACCAACGGCATAAAAGCCTTTGGGAAAAAAATCTTCAGCATCGTACACACGCCCTGCTAAGAAGATTGATCTACCACAAGCTTCGCTTACCCCAAGCGGATCATTCCAATTTTCTCCTACACCAAGAATGTCTCAATAGACTCCATTGTCTCAGATTCAATGGACACAAACTCCATTATCTCAATCTCCATATTCTCAAATTCAATGGGCACAAAACCCATATGAAACCCCTCTCACTTACCTACAAGTGACCCAGTTGCAAAATTATATCCGACTTCGAAATCTCTTACAACAAGAGCCTACAGAAGTCTCTGAATTTAAAATCACTGAATTTCATCAACATCAAGGACTCCCCAACGATGACTACTAGCTTATTAATCAAGTATGGGTATCTCTCTATAACAATCAAGGATTAAAGTATCGGTATCAATCGTCGTCTCGGTCAGCCAAAATTAAGATACGTATCGGATGGTATCATATCGTATCGGAGATACGCTAAACATACACACATAAATGGATAGAAAACATTTTTTTAAACACTTTTGCATAAAGAATTTGTTAAAAAAAGCTATTGATAACATGTATTATGCATAAAAACTAAATTGAGGGTATCGCACTAAGAATTCAAGGTTTGTAGTTGTCTCATAAATGTAAAATCCTTGTTCTCAACCTTGATTTCCACTTTAATTAAAGAGAAATATGACTGGTAACAACTTTGGAACAAAAACTCCTCAAAAAATCATGTTTTTTCTAAAAAATTACCCATCTTGGCTATTATATGACCGTAACGCATTGTATCGGTAAATACCGATACTCACGGATACGTACCAATAGGTACCAATCGATACATAATGATACTCATCGATACGTACCAATACTCACCGATACGTATCGATAGATACCCAAACGTACATTTCACCTCGATTTTATATTTTTCATGCAGTCGTATCGGTGCATATCATATCGTATCGATGTGTATCGGTGGTGTATTGATGCATATCAATATGTATCGTAGGATATATATATCAATACGAAAGGATTTTAAAAATTCTATGTATCATATCGGTCGGCTAAATTTAAGATACATATTGGAAGGTATCGTATCAGTATCGGAGATACTTTAAACCATGATAGCAATAAGAAAAAAGTGTTCCGACAAGATTTACATACTCTTTCCACAACTCTTGTCCAATATTTTGACGGACACAAACATTTTCAAAATTTAATCTTCAAAATCATTACCCAAACAAATTTTGACGATGACATTGAATATGAGAAAATAAACAATTTTCTCAAGCTTTCCGAATTATTAACTAATTTTCATGATAAACCCATTTTTCATAAAATTAGAAGAATTTGTATATATGAAAAGGCACAACACATACTACCCAAAGAATGCTTCAAATTCATCAAACGAAAAATTATTGAAGACAATATTTTTCATTTTAAACAGATATTACAAAAATATCTGAAAGATTTGTTTTTTCAAGATAATTATCTCAAAGTTATTTTTTATCCCTCCACTGACCCATGGGAACTTTGTGGACAAATTGTTTTTTAACCCGACAACGTGGAATTTATACATCTACCCATGATGATGCAAACCATGATTTATCATACTTTCAAAAATTGAAAGTTTTGTCCTGGTTTGGTTTTTGATATTTACTCTTCTTTGGGCTTAGCCGGAAAGAGAACATTTTTATCAGCCTTACCTAATCTGGATTCTTACCACTGCCAACTAAGATTCATATATTGGATCCCCCAAGATTGAAGAAGATGTTTGTCTTCAAATAATCCAAGACAACGATCATCGACAAATTTGAAAAGCTGCCTTAATACAGCTAAGAAGAAAAACCTTTGAAGCAGCAGTAGGAGAACAGTTTATTACCAAAGTAACCGATGGTCGACAATTGTTTTACACAAACATTCATATCGATTACACGGTCTACCCTTAGCAAGAAACTGAAGCAAATCAATTTCTTGACAAAATTATCGACTTGGTACCTTTGGATGCACCATTGGATTTACTTTTGGATGTCCAATCCATCATTGCCCTACAAGAAGCAATGGATGAAGACTTACTCGGTTATGGACACTCTTCACTAGGAAGTTTTGATTCTATAACTGAACACAATATTAATAACATGATGGAAGCATAATTTGGACCAACCAAACAAAGCCATCATGACATCATACATGACTCACATGATGTCACCATTTGATACCAGAACTATGCACTTATTATTGGTACTGTAGTAAGTTACTGTTCACGAAGTCACATTGAAATCCGTGGACTTCAGAGGTTTTTAAATCCGAAGTCTATATAAGGAGACCCCCTCATTTGTAATCATCAGTATTCATAATAGTGCTCCTCTTCTAGTGTTCTCTTTTTGTAAATTTCTGTCTATATCCTGTCCCAGCAATCTCCGGTTATAGTTGGTATCAAAGCGGCAGCTACGATTACTGTGGCTCTTTAGCTTCACCCTTAGTCAGATAGTCAAGAGGATCACCTGATTCTCATATCAGGGCTACTGATCAATGTTAATTACCGCAGATCTTTAGCAGATCGTCTAATCTATCTCCTACGGGATAGGTTTTGTTAGTCTCCAACTTATGGACGACAACAAAGTAAGTATCTATGTTTACTACTGTAATTTCTGTTATTCTTATAGCAAAGTGTGTTTGTTTAGTTGTTCTTTGTGCTAGTCTCTTTAAATGTTTATGTTAATATCTGTTTTGTTGATTTTCTTCTTTATATAATAATAAAAAAAGAGGGAGAGGAAATATTTATTTTTTTTATCTGGTAACTCAAAACCCATACATCTCTTTCGTATCTGCCTTTTGCTCTATTGTTGGCGTGTGACCGGTTATGTTAGAGCTTGGTTGTGGTAAATCTTTAAGATTGAGAAGGTCTTAAGTACCAGAGTTACAGATCAAATCAGAATTTATGATTCCTTCTGCTTTCCCTCGCGCTTCTCCTCTCCAAAATCAATATCACCATAGTTTTCATTCCGATTCTACTTTAGTATCTCTTAGTAGCACTTTAAATAGCTTAGTAGATTTTTCTTATTTTTCCTTTAATAAATTAGCAGAAAAAATTGATCAGATAGAACGACAAAAAGACATGAAACCACCATTTACTGCTCGTTCTGATTTTGTAGTTATTTCAGCCATAGCAGACTCAACAGCTCAATTGCCTATCCACGATTCTAACTATCCTTACTACAAGGAAGTTTTAGATCATTGGAAGAATAGGTATAAAAAAACATCAGACCCAACTGAACAATATAAACTTCTGACCATGATGCAGGAATTCTACACTGAGCATGCATCAGTTTTTAAAGAACAAGAATATCATCAATATATACAGCCACAAAGGGTAGGTCTCCAAATATTGAGTCCATCCATCGCTGGAAGATTTGAGGGGTTGTATTAAGACCAAATGGCATAATTGTCCATTGGTAATGTTTATTAAATGGGACGACAAAAGTTGTGAATGGTTTATTTTCATCAGTCAATTTGATTTGCCAAAAACCTGATTTACAGTCAAATTTGCTAAAATATTTAGCGTTTTTGGTCTAATGAATAAGAACATCTTTTCTCAGGATGAAGTAACCATCGAAAATAATGTTTTGATTAAGCCTCTTATAGTTGATTACCATACGGGCTTTTCCTCTTACTTTTTCAGCATGGTTGCGTACCATAAATGCTGGACTGGTATGAGCACTTGTCGATGGCTCAATTAATTTGAGTTCTTATAATTTTTTTTAATTGAGTAACAAATTCTTTAATATCCTCTTCAAAATATAAAATTGGTTTTACTCAATGAATATGGCAATAACATGGCCTTTTATCCCATAACTTTAATGGGTTGTTACTAAAGTTATCAGATAATTCTTGGCAGAGCCAATGAGTGGGTTCCAAGGTTCTAACAATCGGTTTTGGTTTAAAACCTTTCTCAATGAAAAAGCTGTGTTGAGGGAGAATTGGTATCACAACCTTAGTAGAATTTAAGGTTATTTTAACAGAATGGAGTAAAATTGTTAAAGGAAGATGGTTTTGTAGGAAGGTATTTCCTAGAATAAAATCACCATACATGAAGGGAAAACAAAGAATTTTGGGAATAATAAATTGTATATTATTCAAATAAATTGGAACTTTATGAGCTTTGTACTCTAAAGTAACCAAATGTCATGTAACGCCATGGACATAGATTGGTTTTTCCATCTTTTCCCAATAGTGTTCAGAGATTGCATTCCATTGACAAACCGCGTGTCGCTCCTGTGTCAATGAGAATGTCAATGCTATATTCTTCAAATTGTGGGAATGTAAAGATGTTTTTTATATAAATATGTTTATTTCCTTGGTTTAAGGACAATATAATTTCTTCGTTGTTATCTTCCAATGAATACTTATGATAAGAGATCATATTTGATTCAGCTTCAGATTGGGTATCTGATTGTTTAAAAGACTGCGTGGGGTCGTAGCTTCTAAAAAATTGAGGATTGTAAGAAGGATATTCAAAAACTGAATTCCTTCCTGGGGCAGGAGAGGATGATGAAGAAGATCCTTCACCGGGGGTGGAAAAGGAAAATCTTCTTTTGAGATATAAAGTATCTCCGAAAGCCAAGATATCAAAGGATTGGGGAATTCTTGGCAGTGCTTGAGATTTTGGCAGGATGCCTGTCAAAAGCCAATTTTCTGGGATCTTTAAATCATACCAATTTAAGAGCCTAGGTTCTAATTCTGTTTCAAAGGCACGAGGTTCAAAGATCTCAACTATTCTTTTATCAGCTAGTTGCAGCTTTGTATAAGTCAATGTTGGTAAGTTCATGAAGACATTTCCATGAGACCGCAAGATTATGACTGTCAGATTTCATTTCCAAATTTTGGGTTTTAATCTTCAAAACTACTGAATCACAAACTGCAGGGTCTGAGATGGAGACAAAATAATTTGGTTTAATTTTGAACCAAATATAGCCGTGTACCATATTAGATTCCATTCCTCTTATGAGAGCTTTCACAAGATCTTTTATAAATCTTTTATCAAATAAGGCGGCAATAATTGGTACATCCAATCCTTGCCTAAATAAGGATGTAATCTCAATTTGGATTAATCCTATATGAATATATCGCAGTTGAGGGTGTTTCTTCTGGAATATTTTTATTAGATTAATATTAAAAATTGGGAATTCCAATGTGTTTTTCTCGGTTCCCCAAGTAGTGTTTCGACTAGGTAGATCAAAAAACCTGGTGGTCCAGAGATTTAATTTAGAGGATTTGTAAACCTAAGAATAAGAAAGCTTTTTATTTTGTTATATAAACAAGATAGTAGAGAAGAATCATTGATGGTAACGTCTTCCCTAACAAGGTCGAAAAATGCAACAAAGTTTTGTTCCTGTTGTGGAACTTGTTGTAATTCTGCCTCTTCAAGGGATTGAGAAGCAATGGTAGTGTTTACCATAAAAATAAATTCAACATCTGAGTCAGAACAAACAGAAACCGAAGTAGTTTCTAATTCATAAAGGATGTCCTCAGAATCAAAGATCTCTGTTTCAAAAACAATATCAAATTGATTTTGCTCCAGAAATTTAATCATTTTTGTATGATTGTTTTTCTGGTTAGGACATTCATTTGCAAAATGGCCTAATTCATTGCAAAGGAAGCAACGACAATCTTTTTTAGATTTACATTGTCCTGTGGGTTTGGGTTTTGTAGGTTGTTTACGTATAAAACACCTATTTGAAAATTTGTTTTTTAGATGAAACCTATTTTTCCAAGGTTTCCATTTTTTTCATTTGAATTTTTTAATCGGCTTATGCCTTCTTAAATGTTTATAATGAAAAGGTGGTTTACCAAACTCATAATTGGCTGAATAATATTTTCGACATAAAGCTGGGTTAACTTTATGTTTAATTGCCTTAGCTGCTTTAGCTTTGAGGCACTGTCAATAATAAGGCGGAAAACGAAATTAATCCGATTTCCTAAATAATTTGTACTACCTGAACTTTTGAGATAATCAAGATAAGATTTGGTACACAATTCATCCCATGGTGGCGATAATTTTGGAAAAAACTGTTGTACCCAATGGTCAGAATTCGCGCCATCTAACGGATTATAATAATGCTTGTATGCTTTTGCAAAATCTTCAAAAGCATTCATGTTATAAAGCTTTAATTTTGTAAAATAAAAACTTATATCATCAACATAGGTATCAGTTGGTCTGGTACCACAAAATTCTTGTAAAGTTGAGAAGAATGTCTTCTCATTTAGAGAAATTAGCAAGTTCGGCTTTTTTAGCCTTTCTTGCATTAGTGTTTTGGTATTTTCTTATAAATTGTAAAACATCTCCTTGTAAGGTGTTTGCAATATATTCAAGGAATTTTTCTTTAGACCATGAAGTTTGTTTTTCTGTGATGAGGATGCCAAAGGTTTGTGCCCAGTCATCTATAGCTGATTCATAGTCTTTAAAAGAAATATTTGTCAGGTCAAGATAGGTTCCGCCTGACACAATATTGACTTTGTTTAAGTCACCTCTTCTTTGATAGAAAGAGATTGGTGTTGGTGTTGGTGTTGGTGTTGGTGTTGGTGTTGGGTCATCTTCCTCCTTGGTAGTAAAGATGTGGTTGTCGTTAAAAGTAACCTGTGATCCGGATTGTGAGGGAAATTCTAGATCATGTTCAAAATGGTCATCGGAAGAAATTTTCCAAATTGACTGTACTCGATAGCTAGATTCAGGTTGGTCTGAATCGTCTTCAGAGGACTCATCCGTTGTGTCGGATTTGTCTAAGTGATGATCTGTAGGGACTTGGATCTCACCATCTGAATCATTACTAAACATAAACATTTAAAGAGACTAGCACAAAGAACAACTAAACAAACACACTTTGCTATAAGAATAACAAATTACAGTAGTAAACATAAATACTTACTTTGTTGCCGTTCACAAGTCGGAGGCCAACAAAACCTATCCCGTAGGAGATAGATTAGACGATTTGCTAAAGATCTGCGGTAATCCACACTGATCAGTAGCCCTGATATGAGAATCAGGTGATCCTCTTAGCTATCTGACTAAGGGTAAAGTTAAAGAAACAGTAATCATAGCTGCCACTCTGATACCAACTATAGCCGGAGACTGCCAGAACAGGATACAGACAGAAATTTACAAAAAGAGAACACTAGAAGAGAGGATCACTACTATGAATACCAATGATTACAAATGAGGGGGTCTCCTTATATAGACTTCGGATTTAAAAATATCTAAAGTCTACGGATTTCAGTGTAACTTCATGAACAGTAACTTACTACAGTACCGGTGATAAGTGCATAGTTCCGGTATCAAATGGTGACGTCATGTGAGTCATGTATGATATCATGATGGCTTTGTTTGGTTGGTCCAAATTATGCTTTCATCATATTATCAATATTATGTTCAATTATAGAATCAAAACTTCCTAGTGAAGATTGTCCTCCATAACCGAGTAAGTCTTCATCCATTGCTTCTTGTAGGGCAATGGTGGATTGGACATCCAAAAGTAAATCCAATGGTGCATCCAAAGGTACCAAGTCCATAATTTTGCCAAGAAATTGATTTGCTTTAGTTTCTTACTGAGGGTTGATCATGTAATCGATATGGATGTTTGTGTAAAACAATCGTCGACCATCGGTTACTTTGGTAATAAACCATTCTCCTGCTGTTGCTTCAAAGGTTTTTCTTCTTAGTTGTATTAGGGCAGCTTTCCAAATTTGTCGTTGATCGTTGTCTTGGATTATTCGAAGAAAAACATCTTTTCAATCTTGGGGGATCCAATATATGAATCTTGGTTGGCAGTGGTAAGAATCCAAATTTGGTAAGGCTAATAAAAATGTTCTCTTTTCCACCAACCCAAAGAAGAGTAAATATCAAAGACCAAACCAGGACAAAACTTCTAATTTTTAAAAGTATGATAAATCATGGTTTGCATCATCATAGGTAGAAGATGTATAAATTCCGCGTTGTCGGGTTGAAAAACAATTCGTCCACAAAGTCCCCATTCAATAGTGTGTGTATCCCATGAATCAGTGAAGGGGTAAAAAAGAACTTTAAGATAATTACCTTGGAAAAACAAATCTTTCAGATATTTTTGTAATATTTGTTCAAAATGAAAAATATTATCTTCAATAATTTTTCGTTTGATGAATTTGAAGCATTCCTTAGGTAGTACGTGCCTTGCCTTTTCATAAAGACAAATTCTTCTGATTTTATGAAAAATGGGTTTATCATGAAAATCAGTTAGGAATTCAAAAAGCTTGAGAAAATAGTCATATTCAATGTCATCGCCAAAATCTGTTTGGGTAATGATTTTGAAGGTCAAATTTTGAAAACGTTTGTGTTCTTCAAAATATTAGGCAAAAGTTGTGGAACGAGTACATAAATCTTGTCGGAAAGCTTTTTTCTTATTGCCACAGTGAGATTTCCATACTTGATTAATCAGGTAGTAAACATCGTTGGGGAGTCCTTAATGTCGATGAAATTTAGTGATTTTAAATTTAGAGACTTCTGTAGGCTCTTGTTGTAAGAGATTTCAAAGCCAGATATCATTTTGCAACTGGGTCACTTGTAGGTAAGTGAGAGGGGCATCATATAGGTTTTGTGCCCATTGAATTTGAGAATATGGAGACTGAGATAATGGAGTTTGTGTCCATTGAATATGAGACAGTAGAGTCAATTGAGACATTCTTGGTGAAGGAAAAAATTGGAATGATCTGATTGGGGTAAGCGAAGCTTGTGGTAGATCAATCTTCTTAGCAGAACATGTGTACGATAATGGAGTTTGTGTCCATTGAATCCCCAGAATTGACACAACATTTAAAGAAGTCAGATTTTCCCCCCTTTAAAACCATTCAAGTTTCTAATGTCAGCAAAAATAGTTAAATAAAGGATTTCCATGGGAACTTTTAAGTATACCAAACAAAAAATACAACAAAATAAAGTAAAACTGGTAAGAAAACAATATAAAAGATTTGACCTTCCATGCTTAATCCATAACATTTCAAAATTGAATGAGAGAACTTTGTTAGAAAGCTAATTATGGGCATCAAGTTGGCATTGAGGCTCCACATATGAGAGTTATGATGCATTAAATATTCACAGGAAATCAAAGAAACTTATAACTGGTGAAACCACATGCTAACAAATTTCCACCTTAAAGTGCCTACACTATGGCACCATATCTCAGACAAGGCAATGGATAACAGATACTTTCATGTGCATGTATTTTGTGTCAAATTTTTCTCGCTGAAGATACCCATTTTTTGGTCAATAATTTCATTTCTAACATTTGCCCTCACCCAAATTTACTATGAAATGTAAAAAACTCATTCCCCCACCCTTTTTTTTTGGGTGGGGGGGGGGGGGAGGTGGGAGGAGACAAACGTTAACCATCTCTCAAGTTATGAAACTTCTTTTGTAGACCTGCCACAAAACTTAGAAAAATTATGCTATTGCAGCTTGGTGATGATCATGCCGGCCACAGAATTGCAAGCCACTGTGAAAATCATTTCAAAAAATAACTACTAATCTGTGAAAAGAAAAAGCCTCTCTATGTTCAATCATAATTAAAAAAACTTATACTTGGGACATGTTGAATAGAAAACAATCTAAATATTACTCTTGTTAAAAGTTTCTTCTACAAATACACCACATCGGAGCTCCAAATATAACTTACCTGGACTTGGTCATTGATATTTAACTAAAAAGTTAACTTCAAACAAATTACTTTTACCAAAATGATAGAAACCATGGAAATGACTCTGAAATGGGAATTGGATAAGGGATGCTTTTATATTATCACATGGCATGTTCCGCAAGTTTTTAACTTTATTCTAATTGTTTGTATGACAACTCAAGATTTCACACCAGTCTCTAAACCAAATTCAGGAGAATCTTTTGCAGTCACAGAACAGAAAAGAGAGACCATATTAATGGTTTGTTTTTCTTCAATCAAAAGAATTTGTCCTTTCCATCAGAAGCTCAAAATGAACAAATAACTAAAACATAGTAGTCACCAAAAGATAATGGAGTATTGGAATTAGTCATAGTAAAGAAGACAGAACTTACTTTCTTCTTTGGGAAGAACTAAAAACAACAACAACAAAAACCAATCAATCCATAAATCCATAAATCCTAGAACCGAAGGAATGTATGCAGCAAATCAACCCAGAAATTCCGGTTTTCATTGTTAATTTCCTATCAAAGAATAGGGCTATCCGCCACTCCCAGACTCCTAAGAGCTAATTTCCACGTGTTTCATTCACCCAAGATTCCCAATTTTTACAAAACCATAAACCATCGGATCAAAAGTACATCCCAAAAGGTAGTTGACTAACCATCCAGATCCATTAATTATGCATTCACCACTCGAAATTAGTGAACAAGTAGTAGTTTACATAGATCGCATATCAAGTCCACAAAAAACGAGATAACCACGCCGAAAGCTACCATGATGAAATCATAATTGATCACCACATTAGTATAAGAGGAATTACCGGACTCCAGCGTCACCAACAATCCCGATCGCCATTCCAGCAGAGAGCCCAGCAAGACCACAAGCTAGACCGGACGACAAGTGAGCATAACCATCAAACAGATAGTAGGACTTCGCCTTAGGGTTTATTCCTGTACTGATAATAACAGCAATAATCAAACCATAAATACCCAAAACTCCAGCCATAACAACTGGAACAATCGATTTCATAACAAGTTCAGGCCGCATCACACCCATGGATGCAACACCGACGCCACTCTTCGCAGTACCATATGCAGCACCCATGCCTGCACCGAAGCCAAATTAAAAATTAAAACCCAACATAAACAAAGAAACAAACTCTAAACCCCTTATATCAAAAGATTGAGAGAGAGAGAGAGAGAGAGAGAGTTACAGGAGAAGACGAGAGCTGCAGCGGCTCCGAGGAAGCCGAAGAAGGGAGCTGTTTCATCTCCGCTGAAAGTTGAAGACATTTCTGCAGAGATCTGAAGAAACCCAAAAACCAATCAGAGATCCAAATTGTTTCTCAGCTTCTCTGCTCTCTCCTCTTCTTCTTCTTCTCCTGGGTTTGCTTTTGTATCGTCTTCGAGAAGAAAATGTATGCGACTGATAAAACAAGAGACACGTGGTGAGTTTATTTGTTCGATTGGCCCTCTGGAAATGTGTCCCGCCCGGTCGTGTACTTGGATACTGAGCCCGTTCGATAACTATCGCGGATGATCCTTCCCGGTTCTTTATTCCATTTAACCAACATGTTGTTTCTACGATTGGGATCCTCTCCAATGCATCCAAGGACTGAAAAGATACCCAACCACCCTTTGGTGATCCATCCAACGTTCTCTTATGGGCTGCGATGGACATACAGCAGATCAGGTTCACGTACAAAAATGTACGAGAACGGTCCAAATCCGTGGATATAGAATCAATTTTCTCTCTCTTCATTTAATAGATTCTATATGCACGGATCAGGAGTGCATGAGAATATTCTCATACATGAACCTATCCGTTCACATGATGAATACATAGGGCCCGTTTGATAACGTTTCAAGAAACGCGTTTCTGTTTCCAGAAACAGCAGAAACGGAGTAAAATGCGTTTGATAAAACTATTTCGTTTCACTTATTTTCAGAAATAGAAATAGAAATTTTTACTTATTTATGCTTCAAGAAACGACCCAGGCGCCGTTTCTGGAAACGACTTGTGGCCATTCTTTCATTGGTTACTATCGACTTCTAAAAACATGACTTATCAAACACCTTCAATTCCGTTTCTATTTCTAGAAACAGAAATTTATGTTTCTACCGTTTCTTGAAACAGAAACGACAGAAACATTATCAAACGGGCCCATAGATTTCACTACCTCTTCCTCTTAATTGTATTGTTCCATGGACTTAGTGGAGTCCAC
The DNA here is from genome assembly GCF_013358625.1 of Macadamia integrifolia. Classification (NCBI taxonomy): domain Eukaryota; kingdom Viridiplantae; phylum Streptophyta; class Magnoliopsida; order Proteales; family Proteaceae; genus Macadamia; species Macadamia integrifolia. The sequence continues at coordinate 93,724 of NW_024870479.1, forward strand.
GTGTCCATCACATATTCATAAAAGAATGTTGTCTTTTTTACACTTCACTTTCAAGTATGCTCGTACACCCACACTGATGTCCTTTGAGGTGTAAACTGAGCTTCAAATATTACAATTCTGCCACTCTTTAGAGAAAAAAGAAGCAAATTTGCTTGATGGATCTAGATCTTTTATTGGATATCCGTCACCAATCGCAATTGATGCAAGAGAAGCTCGATGAGATTCAATAACACTATAAGGGCATCAAAGCCCAAACACTAGTCAAATCTGATTGTATTCACTCTACCTTCAACTATGTGATCTCAGCCATTGAGCGACAAGTGGATGAGCCAGAAGACAAACCACCAATAATTGAAGAAAAGATGGCATCATTGGAAATTGAAGATCAACTTTTGAAAAAATTTAAATTGATTGATCTCTTCAGTGAATCGATGAGGGTGTGATGACTAATGTGAGATATGTGGGTGGTCTGGGCAAGGAATTCCCAATTATGATTCGGTTACATCAAGGGTCAACCTTAAGCCCTCATCTATTTGCACTAATTATGGATGAGCTAACCAAGAACATTGAAGATGAGGTCTCATGGTGTATGCTCTTCACTAATAATATTGTCTTGGTGGATGAGACAAAAATTGTGATTAACACTAAGTTCAAACGATAGAGATCGACTTTGGAAACAAGAGGCTTCATGATTAGTAGAACGAAGACAGAGTATAATGTGTAATATTAGTAACACTATGATGGATAATGACATGGTAAGAATTGAGGAAAGAGAGATACCGCAAATTGATTTCTTTAGGTATCTAGGATCAATTACAAATAAAGACAGTGACATAGAGGATGATGTTTACAGAGAATTTAAGTGGAACGGATGAAGGGGAGAGGTGCAACTGGAGTACTGTGTGACTAACGCATCTCTTAGAACCTCAAAGGAAAGTTTTATAGGACTGTTGTATGACTGGCACGGAATGTTGGGCAGTCAAGAACTGTCACATTGCAAAACTTTATGTATCAGAGATGAAGATGTTAAGATGGATGTGGAAAAGCTAGGAAAGATAAAATAAGAAATAAATGTATTAGAGCTGATCTAGGAGTCACCCCAATCAATGACAAGCTCTGAGAAAGTCATTTGAGATAGTATTGTCATGTTCAACAAAGGCCTATAGACGCCCCAGTAAGAAGTAGTGATATGATGCCGATTAATGGAGCTAAAAGAACTAGGCAGGCCTAAAATGACCATAGGAGAAGTTGTGAGAAATGATATGCATAGCTTGGGTCTTATACCAAGTATGACCTCAAATAAAACTTATTAGAGAGCAAGGATCTATGTTCCCGATCCCATTTAGTGGATAGTCTCCTGACTTGCTGGGTTATGCCTCTTTCCTCTCTCATTTGTTCTTTTCGTTAATTTTCATTTTCACTTCTCTACTAATCCCCCCCCCCTCTCAATCATGCATCTCTTGATTCCCCCTTTCTCTGTTTAAACCACATTTTTTCCTACTTTGTTTTGTGGGATCTATGTAGCCAACCCTATTAAGTTGGGATAAGGCTTAGTTTGTTGTTGTTGTTGGAGTTGAAGAATATGTATATGTTAATAGTGCTAAATGTGAATATGTTTATTTAGAACATCCTAAAACAATAATTTTTTGTTGTCATAAAAGGGTTATTAACTTATTATGGAACGAAGTTTGTTAATTTTCAAGTTATTTATATTGCTATTGTTACTATTATTATCAAAGACATACTTAATTGAATTGATAGTTTTGATGTATAATGAAACTTATCTCTTCCTTGAGCAATGCCATCATCATTCTTTATTTACTTAGTTTTGATTTGGAATTTGCCATGTTGATGAGGAGTATAATGTAAAAAACATGTTATTTAATATGATAAGAGTTTCAAAAGAGTTATTTCCAAATGTTGGTTGACTGACAGAAGAATCCTTCCTTTCCAAAGGGAGTGGATCTGGATGGATATGACATTTCAAAGAATGACCATTTGGGACCTCATAACCAAGCTTGCCTTATGTGTAACCATCAACCAAATTTAGATGGAGAGAAATCATAGAAAATGGACCTCACAACTCCCATCCCCTCGAAAGATTTGGAGCTCCATCTTTTTTTATGTAAAAGCTAAGATTTTGAATGGTCATTTATCGTGCCCTCCTTCCCTTAAAAATTGTCACATTGTTGCTTCCTGTGACTGAAGTAGTTGGCTTTGTTGGGTTGTTATTTTAGAGATGCATAAAATCTCACTAATTAGTTTTCTCAGAGGTAGTTAAGGTAGTATGAAACATCAATTATTCTGTTTTTATTAGTCACAAGAGGTATTTCAGACATTGTAAAAGTGCCTGGTCTGGAAGGTCATATTAGTGTGGGTTATTATTATTTAGGTTTTTTTTTCCATTCCAGGTGGATTCGTGGATGTAGAGAATCTCTTTTTTACCTGTTTCTCTCTCTTATAATTTCTTGCGTGCTGTTATATTCTGAACTTGTTAAAAGGCTAATAGCCCGTGGCTAAAAAGCTTTCAAGTTAACTGTTTTATCTTAAAACCGGAAACCCAACCATTCCAGGCATCTACTATGACTGTCCAGATTGATAGGTGCTGCTATCAATCTGCTCACTTCTTACCGACCCAAATCCTGATGATCCCTTGGTGCCAGAGATTGCTCACATGTACACAAGACTGATAGGGCCAAGTATGAGTCAACTGCTTGGGCTTGGACCCAGAAATATGCCATGGGATAGAGCCCTTGATGTCTCTTTCTAGGATTTTATTGCTTTAGTTTCTATCAGTAAATAAGGGGAGAATGATAGGATGTCTAGAAATTGTGAACTTAGTAGGGCACTTGGTGCCTTTTATAATTTAAGGTGGTTCTGGTTGGAGTGTATGTGAATTTGTTGTGAAGTGGGATATGTGCTATAATATATGATCTATATAAAGCTCATGATTCTGGGTTCCATGTTAAATTTGGTAGTTTCGTCTTCTGATTTTGAAATGATTAAAATAAAATAAATTAAAAAAAAAAGAGTTGTGAAATAAAAAATCCCACCCTTGTTGGATGTCGCCACACATTCTCATTGGCTCCTACGTTGGGGTAGGGGCCACTGCATTACAGAGATCAAAGATCATAAGTATATATATATATATATATATATATAAAATAAATCGTCTCTCATAAGAAGGGCTCATGTAGACTAGCTTTTGTGGAGATCCATGAGTATAATCCATGGGAGAAAATTTGAATAACACTCTTGTGACAAGGATGGAAGAGTAAGGCCAAAAGAAATATGTAAAGATCACTAACACAGGGAATAGATAGGTTTCAGTAGCAACGACGGAGCAGTAATCCTTCACTCTTATTTCAAATTAATTCTGGTAGTCAAACTTTGTCCATTTTGCATGATTTGATGCTGTTTAAAAGGTTATTCAGCTACCCATCGAGCAAGACCAAGATCTTGCAATTCAGTCTATAAATGAATCTAGAGTTCGAATAACTGGAATAACTCCACTCCTAATCAAATTCATGGTATATCAAGAGTTCGCACCTCAACACACCATACATAAGCAGAAAATAGTGTGGGAACCAAAGTAAGCTTCAAATAAATGAATCTAGAGTTTGAATAACTGGAATAATTCTGCTCCTACTCAAATTCATGGTTTATCATTCGAGTTAGCAATTCATGACGAAACAGAATCGAAAACAAAGGTGAACCCATTCGATTTAATGCGAATAAGCAAATATCACAAATTCATTTATAGTAATAAAAAGTGAGAGATTCCACAAGACTTCAAAATTGCCTACTCACAACAACTCACTAATAGAAGCATAAAAAAGCCCCTCTCAACAAGGCTTCACAGATCATCCTCCATCCTCAAATACTCACCAATATCCGACTGATGAAGCACAACAATACCATTCGGATCCAACTTCCTGCAATCCTGCGTTGACTTGGCGGCAATCCCAAACCCCAACGGCACATCCGACATAGAAAACACTACAACACCATCACCGGCCGATGTGTTCTCAGTAATTCTACCCAACCCACCTTTCAACACATGATTGCCATACAAAAACGACATCTCTGAAGTGGGTTTCAACCAAACCTTATGCTTCGCATTAGCTGCCAAGAGATTGAGGGACTGGGTGGTAAGGTGAAAGTTGCTTCCTTTGGTGAATTTGCCTATGCAGGTGCCGAGGGAGACTAGCTTCTCGCGGCCAATGTTGGTGGCACGCTTGACTATACCTTCACTCACGTAGTAGACTTTATTCTTCTGGAGACGGAAGCAGTAACGGCCTGGGTTGGATTCAGGGCCATCGTGGCAAGGGTTTTCGACTATGTTCTTGAGGTTGTTACCCACGAACTTGAAAAGCTTCTCGAATACTGCGGTGGTTTCGTTCTCATCCAAAGGCCTCATCTCTCTTTCTTTCTCCCCGTCCCTCTAGGGTTTAAGGTGTCAACCCGTAAGATTTAGAATGAAGAATGGAGAGTCCCTGTTTTTACCAATGAAAATGGCAGTTGATGAGGCATATAAAACATAAGATGTAGCAGGAAAAATAAACCATACTTACCCCTAACAAAGCACAACAAAAGAACACCGGAAATAAACAACATCGTCAATTGCAAGACAAAACCAAGAGTTCGAGATATTTTGTATAATCGTCTAAACACACAAACATAAACACTAATGTTCTAGTTGCAACAGCCCATTTCAGTTTTGAATTTAGGGAAATGTTTACTTCAGTTGCAGAATACATTTCTTTCATATATCAACTATACAGACAGAGACACACAGATGACAGATGCCAGTCTGTGATGAAGAAGAAGGTTGCCTATTCTGGTCATTTTCCTCATGCATGTTCCATTCAAACGAGCTAAGAAACCTAAGCAAGTTTGCTTTTGTTTGTTTGTTCCCCCCCCCCCCCCCGGTGGGAACTACATGGATTCTCTTGTTCAAGAGCAAGGCATGGAAAGCACTAGTTCAGAGTGGCAGACAGCCAATCTGGAGGTACAAATCCACTCGTAACATTCAGGTAAAGAATTTCAATAAACAGATATGAAAAAAGTGAATGCCTACTCATTGGAAAATTAGAACCCCTCCTGGTCCAGATTTTCCAAAACACTGATCCAATTAGTTCTCAGAAGCTGATGATAAAGAACATCATAAATAAAAACCAATGACATGCTTGGCTAAACATTTTGACCGTCATTATCCCAATTGCTGCAATCAAGGGAAAAAGAGAAATCAATAAAACATTGAAAAACTGAAACTAGGAACTCACAAGTTTTTAATTGAATCTACAAGGATATCAACATTCCAGGAGTTCAAACATGGTGAATCACGTACAGAGCTGCCACTAAGTGCAGAGAAGAATATTGAATTGTGTTTTGGCTGTCCTCAAGACCAGAAAGAGTGTGTGCAATTGTGCTAAGATCAGGGAGAGGGTCCCCTCAATCAATGGTATGAAAAGGGATCAAACTTCTTTGCAAATGCCTCAACAGAAAAGGATAGATATTTATTTCCATAATTGAAGCAATATTAATGTTTGGAGTAGAGTTATTGTTTGTTTAGCTAGAAAAAGTACTGCAACTTCGGGATCAGTAGGCCTCATCAAAACAATCCCCCCAGACCTTGATCCAGAGAAAGAAATAAATTATCTACCACTGAAACTAGGTAGGCTTCCAAATTCAGATACAGAATCCAAAATAGTGGTGATACTAGGAATATTTTCTTTCCAGGATAAAGCAAAGAAAATGTAGTTAGGAGTTCACTGCAACAATAATAAATATAGAAACAATATCTTTAAATTCGACGCATATTTGGAGAAAGTGATTCCAATTTAGCCAACTTCAAATATAAGGTGATCAAATGAGACAACCACCACAACTACAATAGTTTAAGGCACAATGTGAGAGCAAGAGCATGAAAGTCGATCTGTTAAAGTGAAAAATATCCACAGGTCAAGAGTGGACAAAGAGTAAAAATTGGCAGATGCATGTGAGTGTACATACAGATTTAAGCTACTATAAATAAGGGATTCAGAGCAAGAACCTCCAATGTTTGACCCAGTATACATTAAAGGCTCAAATATTTCCAACTAAAGTTCTCACCAGCATAGTTAGCAAATTCGGATTCAGGCCTGTAACATCCATCTTTCAAATGTTCTATCCAGATGAGAATATAGTAGATATAGATTTTTTTTTTTTTTTTTTTTTTGAAAGGTCATTTGTATTAAAGAAGAAAAAACAAAAAGAAAGATACAAGGGTAACTGGCTAAGCAAGCTAGATACATCAACATAAGATAGACAAAACCACCACCTTCAGCAAAGCCATCAATAAGGGAAATTGCCTAACAAAAATAAAATCACTAATCACTTTCTTGACTTGACAATACGGTCAGACTTCCAGCTAGCCTATTCCCCATTAACCTTTCCCTTACCTGTTCCTTTTATTATGCTTTGTGATAATTGAAACAAATGTAATTCCAATTTTTTATATCACTTGTATATTATGAATATATGATAATTGATTGATGATGTGAATTATGCACTACAAATATTAAAAATAATATCCGATTTTTTTGCGCAAATTGTTTTGTTAACCAAATAATTCTTGAATCTAAATTTATTTGTCTGCTTTTTTCACCGAATTATTAAATTAAGAAAACAAACTGTTCCAAATAATTCAGGAATCCGAATTTGCTAACTATGCTGGTAAGAACTTTAGTTGGAAATATTTGAGCCTTTTTCCCTTTTTAGCGTCGTCAATCATTAGTTTAACAAATTCATCAGTCTCAGCCTGGGTCCAGTTTTGCAGCCACCTGGTTATTAGCCATTGTACTATTGCTGCACTACAAACTACAATTTAAGATTTCCACTATTAATATGTAAAGGGTAAATACATATTAACATTACATCAGTACAATACATCCCACAAGAAAGGTTATGGCAATTAAAGTTCTTATGAATAGAAAAATTCAAGAATTTATCTTTTAGTTCACAAAGAGCAGCAGAAGACCAAAATATTCAAAGGCATGAGATTCTTCCACTATAAAAAGTAACCTAATATTTAACAATAAGATGTGCAAGATTAATATACACAGTGCACAACCAACAATAAAATGTTCTCTAAGGAAAAAAAAAAAAACAGATTGTAGATATATCCCACAAGAAGCAAAATTAACACATAATTTCTAGACACAGTAACAGTGATGGGGCAGGTAATGGAACAGTAAGAATATTAACAGTAAATTTGCTTAGCCCTTGGACACCCAATCTGCAGCTAAAATACAAGTCCATTATCTAGAGAAGCCTGAAAGCTTTCCCATACTACCAATTACTGTTATGATTTACCATATGGCTGATGGGATGCAGGGGACAGATTGGCTAAGATAATTCATTAAACTGATGGGATGCAAGGGACAAAGATGCTTCCTTTGCCACAGATGCCTCAGCCAATTTCAGCAAAGGGAACATCCTTCCATAGCCCACCAAATCCATGATTAACAATAAAGAACGCACAAAAGGGAGGGAACCTTACCAACATCTATTTTGGAAGCAGCAGAAAGAAACTTCAAGAATGGCTCCTTTAAACCCAACTTAAAGGAATATGTAAATGAAATGTTAAATTGAGTTATAAATTGTATTGAGTTCACCATCCATCAAATAAATAAACTAATTCAAGCACATTTAGAAAATAAAATTGCATTTCAGTGGTTCTTCTCAATCACTCATTAAATGATTCAAACTGAAGCCTAGGGTGGGTAAGGTGTTAGAAAGAATTCTTTCCTATGTTGAAAATTTTGGTCTAAACAGAATAAACTAAACTGAGTACTTTCCATTAAAGTGAGTTTCAAACCAGACATGAACAGCACATGAAGGGACCTGGAATTCAACTGAAAGGAATGAGAAAACTAAAACTTTAGTACTAGTAGTAAAGCTATGGAGTTGGTTTGCAGGTTCACCCTGAATGGATGAGTCTTAACCCATTTACTGCTGTTAAAATCAATTGTACATGACTTTCCTGTCCTGGTTTTCCTTTCAAAGAGTAAAAGTGATCCAAGACACCATCATTTTTATCAAGAATATGACCACTACACTACATACACTCCGCTCCCACCTCTCTGAGTCTGAGGTCCCACACCCAACTCCTTCTGTGGCTTCACTATTTGAAATGATTAAATTCCATCTCTATCAAATTAGGGTGTCCAGTATTTATACACTAGCTAATCTCTCTTTAAGGGTCAATTATCTCAGCTTTCAAATAGTAGAAAAGGGAAAGGAAGTCACATAGGCCAAATAATGCCTAAAGTTCAACAAACCTTTCTTTCTACTTTGCCCCTTCCCCGATTCTGCAATGTAGTATGGTCGGATTGGATTCGGTAACATTACGAATTGGCTGTGATGAACAAATCACTAGTATTAGAGCATTCAGCAATCCTCCTAAGAGTTGTTAGTGAATGAAGTATAAGCTGTAAAGGAAGGAAATCACACACCTAATACACACTAAAGATTTAACCCATTACCTAGTTACTTCCCTTCCCAGAACAATTCCATCACCACTTATTCAACCATCCATTGCAGATGGTTACAGCTCACTTTCTGCGATGGTTTCAACTAAAATTATGCCTATAAAAAGAAGCCTAAAGATTCCAATAAGATCCGCGTCTCTTGGACATTTATTTGAAAGCAATCACAGGTCAGAAGAACATTCAATTTATGCACATGAGAAGAATCATAAAGAGAAAAACATCTATATTAACTTGAAATAGATAAAACCCAACAACCTCTCCTTCCTCCCCTCCCATCTGACCTCCAGAAACATGATATGGGTTAAATGCAAATGATTGAACCCCACCATACAAAGAGAAAACACAGAAACACCCTTAGAATCCACACCAAGGTACTCCTGCAACTGTCCCCTCTCTCGCCCTGGTTTTCGAAATCTTCCCTAAACATAGCCCTGAGAGCGAGAGAGAGAGAGACACATACCTATGAGAGCTGCGTGAGCGACGTGAGTGAGCTGCGAGAGCTGCGTGAGAGACGGGAGGGTTTATGAAAGGAGGGCTTTGAGGTGTTTTATCGGGAACACTTTCCTTTTTTATTTTCCTAAATATCATCTTAAAATTGAAATAACAATCCCCACTCTTGGGATTACTTTTTGGACCGATTTATTTACCGAGCACCATAACTCTTGGAACGGGGTTTCACCCGTTGGGGCTCTGGCCGTGGTCCTATAAGACCATAACACACTGAACAGTTCTTCTGCCCATATTCCTTTTGCCTGGTCTAGCCTCATTTTTATACCATCCAGTAGTGTTTGATTTGCCTTTTCTAGCTGACCGTTGGATTGTGGATGTGCTACTGACGTCTTTATGAAGTTGATATGGTATCGGTCGCATAACCTCTTGAAGGCTAGGTTGTCAAACTGCTTTCCGTTGTTGGTTATAACAACTTTTGGGATCCCAAACCGATATATGATGTCATCCCTGAAGTACTTTTCAACAGATGCCTCTGTTATGTTGACCAAGGGTTTTGCCTCTACCCACTTAGTGAAGTAATCAATGGTTATGACAAAAAATTTCACTCTTCCTCTTTCTTTCATAAACTGGCTGAGGATGTCCATATCGCGAATGGTTCGGTGACTGGCACATGCGGGATGGGCGCATGTTTCTTGCACTTGAGGCACTGCTGGACGAACTTCCTTGCATCTTTCTGCATTCTAGGCTAGTAAAACCCTTGGCACAATACCTTATAAGCTAAGGCTCGCCCTCCCATGTGTGCACCGCATATACCTTCATGTACCTCCCGCGGGGCCTACTCTACCCATCAGGGTCCCAAGCACTTTAGCAGAGGTCCAGAGATCGACCTTTTATACAGTTTTCCATTCTGCAGGGTGTAGTGGGCAACCCTTCTTTTCGTGTTTTGGGTCTTAGCTAGGTCATTTGGTATCGTTCATTGATAAACCTATGATCTTGCAGAGAAAATCAATTAAAGGGGAGCACTAGATTGATCTGATGCGATAACCCTCTGACAAGCAAGTCAGAATTTCACTACATAGTCTATTCTCATATTCCTGAAATTGATCCCCTTTTTCCTGGGGGGTTACCTCTATTATTTATAGGGGGTGTTCCGGTTGGTGTCCAGTCTCCTTGCTCTTCTGGACTCTCATCACAAAGAGAGAGAGGAATATTCCAAAGATTCCTCGATTTTCAAGGGTTGGAGTCTGCCTGGGAACTTTAGTCACATCTTCGTTATTGGTGGCATATTCCCCTCTAGGAGTCATTCCCTGTATGAAGTTCTTACTGATAGAGTCCAAAGAGAGAGAGAGGAATATTCCAAAGATTCCCCAATTTTCAAGGGTTGGAGTCTACCTGGGAACTTTAGTCGCATCTTCGATATTGGTGGCATATTCCCCTCTAGGAGTCCTTCCCTGTATGAAGTTCTTACGGATAGAGTCCTAAGACAGTGGGATTCCAAGATGTCATTCAGTGAAGCGGTCTTTCCTAAAAGGTTCCCTAGTAAAGAGTTGTTGGTTGAAGAACCCATGTGAACCCTAGGTGAGCCGAGGAGCGCGCGACAGGAATCGGGCTATGGTTCAGCCTTTTCCGACCAAGGCAAGGGCTTGGCAAAGTTAGGACACGGTGAAGGCTCATCGCCCCTTGGTCGAGGCTAGGGCTCGGTGATACTCGGATGAGGTGGTGGTCGAAACATTGCCTTCCGGGCTCGTGGCACTTATTGACACATCACTAATGATTTAAGAGAGAGAGAGATAACAGAAAGGATAAAACATCCACTTTGTATTCACTCTGCAACAACTCAGGAAACAGTGAGTGGGGGTTTTGGTGGTTCTGCTTCGAAGAAGAAGAAATAGATGGAGAAGCAAGGAGAGTGACAATCATCGGAGAGAGGGGTAGCGTCTCATCCTTGTTAGGGCTCCTTGCGAGGGAGGGAAGCAGTAGAGTATGCATATTGAAAGGGGGAGAGAGAGAGAGAGAGAGAGAGAGAGAGAACATTCACCTATGAGTAGAGTCAACTTTTGGATTTAAATCCTCTGCAATATTTCATCTTGCAATTCTCATGCAATGCTACCTGCCAAATGCGATACCTGGCAACACTTACATGGACGACCCATATCTGGAGGGAGAAAATATTACTACCCAAACCAATTTGAATTTGATTAAACCGGATCAAATCGCGATGATGATGACCCAACCCAACCCATACATAATATATTAGTATACAATAGCCATCTTGTTGGATAGGTTTGCCCCTACTTTTTCCTAAAAATTATTTTTTTTTATAGTTTTACTCTTATTTCATCCCATTTCACCGATAAGGGATCGGCATGTGCCGATACCACCGATCTGATAATGATACATTTTTTTTTAATGGACAGTGATACCTCAAACCATGTTGGTAATAACCCCACCCTTGCGCGATACCTTTTTAGGTTTCTAACACCGTTCTTTTTTTTTTTCCTATAATTTGATTAAAAAAAAAATTGATAATGAAAACAAGGGGGGACATAACCCGCCTTACCCCAACCCATGAGAGATAAGTCACTCTCTCACTCTGAAGCCCAAAAGAAAACACTAATAAAATAACTATTACACTCGAAAGACTGGTAAACCAGCTTTGTCCTCTCGAATGATGCAACTAAGATCACGTGGAAGAGGATCATCGCCATAGAAAATCAAATCTATTGTAGACTCAGAAGCAAAATTAGCTAACCAATCCGCTGCTCGATTGCTTTCCCTAAATGAAAACGAGATGTGGGCTTTTAGAGAATCACAAAGGTTGATAACTTCCTGAAACCAATACCAACAACTTCACAAATTACAGGATCTCTAGGTAACTAGCTTCACAATCAAGGAGGAGTCAGAATTAACATAAAAATCATAGAGGCCCAATTCCCTACACAATCTCAATCCATCTCTAAGGGCTCTCAACTCAGCTATTGAATTTGAACATACCCCATAGAAATTGGATAATGCTTCAAGAACATTCCTATTGTTGTTTCTAATAATGCCTCCCTCACCACTAATGCTCGGATTTCCTTTACTAGAACCATCCACATTCAGTTTAACAGTATGAAAGGGAGGGCACCAATAAATAGGAACATAAGTCTTACCTTGACTAATAGGAGGATTTAACGTAAATACTTGAAGAATAAGATCATCTCTCAAAGATAGGGGTTTAGAGAATTTAGTGGGATAAGCAATCTCACGAATCCAATCTTTAATTCTCTCAATGATGGTAGTTGATGCATGTGAGCCTTCACCATGTCTTCTCCTATTTCTTTCTCGCGATAATTCCCAAAAAATAAATGTTGGCAACAAGCCCGTGATGTACTTGCAAATACCATTGACACCAGCACGAGACTGCCAATAACGGATCCCAGTACCAAGATCCTAAGTTGAAATAACATCAATGTCCATAGTTCTTTCGAAAAAACCTCAAACCTTATAAGCAATTATTCCCACCAATAAAGTGTGGGTTGTCATTTCCCTCCAAGGATCTTGCAACAAGAGCCTTTAGACGCCAATGGAATACTAATTTTCATCAAAGCATCATCGGTTGGAATCTTTCCATTTAAGATTTTCCATGAAAGAAAACTATCTCTGGCATGAACAGACTTGTTCCATAACCATTTAGAGTAAGGAACTTTAGGAGAGTGCAATCGAATCTCATTCCACACTGAATTAGTAGAGAAAGAGCCATCGCTCGCTAGAGTCTAAACCAATTTATCAACTTTACTTGATAATATAATGAATGTGTTGAGAATATTATCCCTAAACTACGAGAAGTCAATAACATTCAGCACACCTTGATCCCAACTGCCATCACCTCTAAGTACGTCTTTTAACCGAGTCTCAATGTTCACATTTAAGGCGCCGTCAACATAGTCGATTAGGGAGCCCATACCCAACCAATTATCAAGGCAAAAATTAATCTCACCAAAGCCAACCAACCATTTGGACTTTAATAATATAAACTCTTTAAGCTCTAAGGCTCTCCCCCAAGTTTTAGAACCCACTAGCTTGCATTCGGCCAAAGCAATATGGTTACCCTTAATAAAATTAATCCTTAAAGAAAGAACTCTATATGGACTTCTCTGAAATAGTACACCACAGACCCTTCAACCGCATAGACATACAAATATCCTTTAATAATCTGATTCCTAAACCTTCTTCATATAAAGGCCTACAAACCTTTAACCAACCCACCTAATGATGATGCTTGCCAAACTCTGAAAAACCCTATAAAAAAGCAGAACAAATACAGTAAAAGCTTTGCATAACTGATTTTGGGATCTCTAAACAAGCAAGGATGTGAATCGGCATAGATGAAATCATATGCTTAAGAAAAACCAATCTAGCCCCTGAAGATAGAAGCTTCCCTTTCCAACCTGCCACTTTGTTTTTAACTTTAGCTAGTATATCGTCAAATAAACAAGCTTCAATCTTCTCGTGTAGAGAGGCGACCCCAAGTATGTTATAGGTAGAGATTTTCTCACAAACCCTATAATGTCACCAACAATTTTCAGATGGGCTTCTAAGGCTTTGGAGATCATAATGTAACAACTTTTATGTCTATTCACTAGCTAGCCAGAGACATTTTCATACCTACTAATAAATCCCATGGTCTGCTTCAAAGAGAACTTTAATCCTTTTGTAAAAATAATTGTATCATCAGCCAACATGCTATGAGAGATGCCCGAGAGATCCTTAGGAAGATGATAAAATATTGCACGTCCTTTAGTAAATAACATCTTCAACCTCTGCTAAGAACTTCTTCTGCAATAATGAATAAAGTGGGAGACAATGGATTACCTTGTCGGAGACCTCTAGTAGATTTAAAATAGCCATATGGCCCACCATCCGTAACCACAGAGAACCAGCAGTTTTCTACAGTTTTCCTGATCGACTCAACCCATGTTCTTGAGAAATTGAATTTGTTTAAATTCATAAATAAGATCCCATTCCATGCGGTCGTAAGCCTTCACCATATCCAATTTTAAAACCACAGTACCACCTCGAGATTTCTGTTCAAATCTTGCACCACCTCTTGAACCAATGCAATATTATCATGGATACATCTTCATTGTACAAAAGCTCACTGTTCTTTAGAAATCAACCGGGGGAGAAAAGTAGCCAACCTCATAGAGATAATCTTAGTAATAATTGTATAAGAAAATTACAAAGACAAATGGGTCTAAAGTTTGACATTATCTCTGGGTTTTCCTTCTTATGAATAAGAATGATGTGAGATGAGGTGAAACTTCTTGGAAGAAAACCCCCCAAGAATAAATCATTGACCGCCGCCCACACATCATGACCCACCATCTTCCAAAAAGGAGTGAAAAAGTACCTAGTAAATCCATCCGATCCTGGAGTGCTGTCCTTAGATAGAGAGAAAACTACTATTTCAACCTCTTCCATAGTTGGAGCCATGAGGAGATAAGCATTGTCCTTCGCAGAGATAAGCGTAGGGATAGATTCAAGCAAATCATCTTCTAAGTTACGAGACTAAGTTGAGAAAATACTTAAGAAACAGTGTATCGTCTCGGCATACACCCCATCAGCACCAAAAATCCAATCCCCTTCCTCATTTTTTATTTTCTCCATCCCCACACCTTTTCCTTTTGGCATTAACCATTGCATGAAAAAAAATTGGTATTCCTATCCCCCTCCTGAAGCCATTTCACTCTTGATTTTTGCTTCCAAAAAATTTCCTCCTGAAGCAGAGTACACTGGAGGCGATTGCGAGTGCTTTGTAGAAAATTCTTCAAATCATTAGAAGAATTTAACTCATGTTTTGCTTTTGCTTGACTAACATCATCCTCAGCATTTCTAACATTTTGATTAATATTCCCAAAAACATCTTTGTTCCAAACCTTAAGTTTGAGTAAAGAACAAAAAGTGGTGAACCACTCACTGACGGATGCCAAATCTCTTTCACAAAGCTTTTGAAATCAGGAGAAATCCACATTTGCAGAAATTTAAAAGATGATACTCTAGTGGCAACAGAAGCCCAAAACTCAAACCATAATGTTGCATGGTCAGAACAAGTTTGATTAAGGTGATGCACTTGGGAAAGCTGAAACTGAGCAGCCCATCGACTATTATAAAAGACCCAATCCAAGCGTGCCATCAAAAGGTTGTTCCCCCCTTGATTATTGGTCCAAGTAAAGGCATTACCACTATAACCCGCATCAATTAACGCAACATCATCAACAAATTTACCAAACTCCTCCATTGACTGAGAACAAGGTGGCCTCCCTCCTACCTTCTCAGATGTGGATAAGATCGCATTAAAGTCTTCACAAACAACCCATGGAATAGTAATCAAACTCTAGAAATCAACAAGCTTCTCCCAGAGTGATCGTCTCTCAACCCAAGAACACAAAGCATGAGCAAACATAGCAAGAAAACTACAATTAGTAGTCGCACCTATGCAGTTAAGAGTAATAAATTGAGCATGCTTGTAATACCCCGCTTCTTAAACCCGGTCTGATTTCGCGGTTGAACCGGTTTAACCATGCAGGAACCGAGCCAGAGGAAATTAGAGCGGGTTCCTTATGGGCTATGATGGCACGGGTGACCTTAAACACCGGCTGGCCCGACAAGTCCGAGCCAGTGCCAGAAGAGACGGGAGTGCCCAAGCCGTGTACATGCACCTACCATAAGGCCATGTATGGATAAAACAGGTATTATATCCATATTTTAAGGTATATACGTATGCTACATCGTATGCTTGGGGTGGGGTTCGCGCCGAGGTCCGAACCCGGTCAAAATCCCAAGTTTTGGCTCTCAGGTGGGTAGGACAGGTGGGTGCACCCACCTGAGTGACCCATCCAAGTGCACTATTCACTTATTAGGAATTATATATAAAGCTTTATGATTTTCTCTTCTTTCCATTTATTACCCCCGTACGTTGGTGAGAAAAGTAAAGAGGAGAGAGAAAAGAAAGGGAAGAAGAAAGGAAGAGAAGGAAGAGGAAGAAAAGGGGGATTTCAGCGGC
>NW_024870479.1:114860-121450 GCF_013358625.1 Macadamia integrifolia
TAATTTATAAATCAATCCAAACCAACCGGTTCGAGCATATGAGTTCCGGGTCAAATTCGGGTCAATTGGTCAACGACCCGGTCAACCTTTGACTGAGTCAAATAGTGCACATGAGTTGACCCACTGTGTCTCGGGTCAAATCGGTAGGGTTTCCGAGTTGAACCGGCGATGACTCGCCGTTGGTTTTTTTTTTTGGGAAATTTTTTTTCCTCTCTCCTCTGGCAGCCGGTTTCCGGCAGTGCATGCCAACGCGTCCGGAGGTTTCCGGAGACTTGCGGCGTACCGCCGCGACCGTCTTCTCGTGATCTACAACTTTCGTGAAGAAAGTTTTCCCATACAGAATCTTTAAGTGATGGTAAAATTACGATTTTTATGATTTTCATGATTTTTAATCAAATTAGGTTTTAAGTAATAATCAAAATCTTCATGTACAAGAAAAATTCAATCGATTCTTGTCCCATGTGGTATCCTCTGATACCACTTGTTAGAACTCCCTATGGGTTTGAGTTTGAAACCCTATTGAGGAAACCACACAGGAAAAACAAGAACACGAATCTAATAAAATTATGGAGGATCGATTTGTACCTTTCACCTGGTATGCTGAAGATGATTGATATTGGTCACTCCCACTTTAGCTCTCTTGGCTTGGCTATGGATCTTCTACAACCCCTTAAACCTCCTTGGTTCTCTCACTTTAGTGGTTAAGTGGGGAAGAGTGAATAATAGCTATAGGGACTCAAAACCTAGTATTTATAATACTGTCCTGCACTCAAAACCCTAAACCACAATGAGTTGAGCCAGCATATCCCTAAACTTGAGAGTGGACCGAATCGGTTCATGCAATTTGACTTTCACCAATTTAATCAACCGAATAATTAATTTAGCTCATAAATCCAACACTCTCGGATTAAGTTGTCTCCTCCTGAGCCGATTCTGCAATTTAAGAACTTCGAGATTGGAATAGTCACCGGGAACGGAAGGGGCGGCAACGGCTGTGGGCACGGTACTGCGACACTGCGGAGATCAGACCGATTGCAACCCTACATCAAATTATCCCTGAATTCTGGCCCCATTGTTTGTTCCAAAAAAGCCAAATCGACTGATCAGAATTGATCTACTAAGAAACAGTGTTCTTGGGAAATAACGACACTTGCTTTGTAATAAGCGCAAAGAGGTGGCCCCATTCTTGGGAACAATTTGCCGCTGCTCGCTACTCTCACTCCTCAATAGGTTTAGCAGTTTAGGGTGCAAATTGCCTCTACGACTCTGTCGCTTTCTTTCTCGTAGATTCAGAGCCAGTTCAATAGGCTACAGATTCGAGAACGAGGTCAGTATTTCCATTCCCCACCCATTAATAAGTTTGCAGAACTCCTTCCTAATCGTCGCTGAAGCATCTTTCGCCATTGTATTTTTTTTTTTTTTTTTTGTTTTGTCAGAATAACCCAGAATCAACACTACAGGGAGATATCTTTTCAGTTTTCATGGGTGGGAGGGGGACGGGAGAAGATGAGGGGGATATACTCCAGAAGAGAAAAATGGGAAAGAGTAGGAGAAACGACAAGAATGTGAATGGGTCAGTAGAGAAGACTACCGATTCTAGAGGGGTAACTGATAGAAGAGTGGAGGACTTAAACTTGGAATTTAGGAAGGTTGAGAAGAAAAAGAAGAGCAGTAAGGAAAAGGAGAAGGGCTCCATTGATTTAGACATTAGTAATCTCGTCAAAGAAGTACCTGTTGGTGACAACGATCATGTTGGAGACAAGAATAAGGAGGGGAAGGAGAAGAAGAAGAAGAAAAAGAAGCGAAAAATGGAGCCTGAGAAGAACATAGGGTGTTGGGAGGATGATATTGAGTTGAAGCCTACAAAGAATATCAAAAAGTTGAGTGGAAACAAGATGGAAAATGATGGTGAGTGCTGTGATGATATGGCTTATGATGTTAAAACTAAGGAGCCTCCAAATGTATATTATCCTGTAAGTGCAGAGAAAAGTGTGGGTAGTTTGGAGGTTCACAAAAATGAAGGTGTGTCAATTAATGCGACAGACTCAGGACTAATAAAAATTGAGAGCAGGAAGAGGAAAAAGGATAAAAGGAACAAGGATAAAGAAAAAATTAGTTCCTCGTTGGTTAATGATAGAAAAATGCAAAAAGATAATGCAACTATCGACTGCAAAAGTGCGGGCAAAGAAAAGAGTTCTGACAGCGCAGAAGTTGAAAGGGGTCAACAGAGGGAGAAGAAGAAGAAGCAGAAGATATATGACAAAATGGACAAGGATGATGGTGGCATTAAGTCTTTGAAAATGAAAAGCTCTGATAAAGTTCTTATTGAGGATGAGAGAGGTACTGCAATTGGTAGAGAAAATTTGGAAGATAAGGAATGTGTCGGAGAAGGTAGGTCAAAGAGTCAAGGTCATGCAGTTTCACATACTAAGAAGCAGAAGGTGCGTAATAAGGAGGCATTTTCTGTGGAGGTGAAGAAAAATAATGACCAGAACAGGAAGAAGAAGGCCAAGTCAGTCAAAGATGTTTTAGTAGAGAAGGCTGATAAGGGTGATCGAAGAAGGAAAAGGACATCTCAAGGTGGCGATCATTCCCCAAATTCTAAGATTTTGGAGCCGTCAAAGAGAGTAAGGTTTTCAGGTCATGTAGAGGTCTTCCCTTCACCTGATGCCACTGATTTAGTGGAGGAAGATCAAAAAAGGGATTTGGTGCAAGGCAAGCGGTTCTCGAGAGAAGAAGATGAGATGATCAAAACTGCTGTTTCAAACTACATAGAGGTAAATCTATGAATTTTAAATTGAATTATTTGTTTTCTATGAAATAGTAAATGCATTCAAATACACAAACATAGTCATCAATTTGCCTCTAACCACTTTGTGATCCATTTGTAGTTATTGAAATAGTTTTTCTGTTACTATATATATAGAAACTGCTTCTTTCTATGAAATTTAACCAATTAGCTAGTGTTTAACTTTTTTTAGCAGATGGCACATTGCATTATCTAACTTTCTTGATATTTATTGTACTACTACCGTGTACTTTTGTTTATGTTTTCAACAAAGTAGAGGTATGACATGCTCTCAACAAAGTAGAGGCCTTAAATTTTTGAGTTCCTAATCATTTGGTTTATTGAGAAAAAAATGCAATGGATATTGAAATTTGATATCTTACCTAAAATTTGACCCTTGAAAGGTTCACAGTAATAGAGAAGAAAGCGAGATCTTTTCAATTCAATTTTTTGTCCATTTCAACTTTTGTAATGATTTACTCCCATTTAATCCTCCTTGTAGTGATTAAACCTTCTAATAAACCTACTAATACAACACATGCTGTCTGGGGACCTCTTGAACCCAGGCTAGTAGAAGTAAATGTGAGAGTGGACCATTGCTTAGTTTGAAATAACTTTCTTGTGGGCTTGCGTTTGGAACCCCCAGTAGTTTGTGATGGAGGCTGAGTTGAAAACCCATTTATAGATGTGGGGAACCATCGCCAGGACAATTAGACATCCAACCCGTAATCGCACTGATCCAATTGCAAGAGCGGCGCTCTACCAACTAAGCTATATCCCCCGAAGGCTGGAGACCATCTTTATCTCAGTAGATTCTTTGAGTGGCATGTTTTGGTCCTCTTCCCCATTACTTAGAAAAAGTGAGCCACTGGTTTCAGGTACAAGATATAGGCATTCTGGGTTAGAAGGAGGCAAGCAAATGAAGGGAGGCATTACGGGCCGACCACAAGAAGCAAAGCCCCAACTAGCTTGAATGGGACTCAACAAGTCTCTTATAGAAGGCCAACGACTACAAGCCCCAACTAGGCATTGGCACATATTTTTTTAACCCGCCCATAAAAGCCATTTTCTGACTTTTTTTTGTAGAGAACATCCAACAATAGTTTCCATTGAATGAATAATGAATCCGGACCCTACAAACAATAATGCTTTAGAATAGGCATGGGTGAAGCATACAACTCTCCATTGTACTGCACTCTCACAAGTGTGCTTGTTCCTCCTTCTTCCTTACCATGGGAAGTCTTTGTGAAAGAACTCCGATGAGAAGAAAACAGAAGGCGTTAAAAGACCCTCCTGGCCCAACCCTGGGCACTATATAAAAGGGCTTTAGTGCTTCAACCTAAGAAAGCAACAATACTACAACACAAAGGGCCCTTTTGGCCCGCCAATCTATAATGAAGTGCGTGAGTGTGCAACTTGCGCCTGCAATTCTTTGAAACTGGTTGCTTTTCCAAGCTCCTAAACAAGACAACTATTACTCTGATCCCTAAGGTCGAGTTCCCTTCATCTATCAATGACTTTCAACCTATCAGTTTATGTAACTTCACCTATAAAATTATCTTCAGCCTTATTGTGGCTCGACCGTAGCCTCTTTTGCATAAACTGATATCCTTTAACCAGAATGGCTTCATTAAAGGGCGACACATCATCTGTTAGACTTAGGGTAAATGGTAGATAAAGGGGCCGAAGGCCTTACCACCACACCTATAATGAGGGGCTCAAAAAGAAATTCAAGAAGATAAACTTCACCTCTGATGAACTAAGAGCGCGTTAGTGCACCAGAATAAGCATGATCCATATTGCGAGTGAAAAGCCCCTTTCTTTGCATAAACTTGTTGAGTAAAAGACTTGAGCTCTGTAAGTTAAGGTTAAGGACATGCAGTAGCCCTATAGAGTAAGAGGGGAGCAGATTTGGTAGAAAGAGATCCAATATCCGGTCCAGAGCAAAAGAGACTATTCCTAAAGCCAAAGATGGTAATTACTCCCATCGCTCTACTCTAAAATTGAGTGTTGATGACAAGTCCTATCACTTATTGTGCCTCGATATCCGCAAATCGGTCAATCAAATCCAAATGAGTAAGCAAAGCCGGGGAACCCCTTTCACGTCTTTCTTTCTTTAGAATCCCACTGCTTTACTTCTTCATTACCACTCCTGGCACTATTTGGCCTTGGTGGAAGCTAAACCCTTCAACCCCGCTTAGCAGCCTTTCTTTAAATTGAGTACCTTTCCTTAAGAAGCAATGGTCACCCTATGATTTTCCAAGGTAAAAGAGCCCCTGACCAGTTCGAAACAAAAATAAATAGGAACATAGTTCCTATAATAGGGAACCTAAGGACCATATTCTTCTCAAATCTGAGTTTTGCTCAAGTCTCGAATGAATTCAAGGACATATTCAAAGAAATTCTGAACGTGCTTAATGTCATTTGATTGAATAGTTGACTCAACTATTTGTTCTTTGAAGAAACCCTCCACTTCAATTGGTTTTTTTTCATGAAAAGAAGATATGAGATAACAAATCCAGTGTTTCGCTAAGATTTCGAATAGCTATCCCGAATTCAAGAGGATACTTATTATGAAAACTATGGCCTTCTAAGGCTAAGAGAAAGAAAAGATGGCGGAAGACGCGTCAGGATAAGGCTTTTGAATCAATAGTTGTGATGCCAAATGTGTTCGAAAAAGAAAATCAAAGCAAAAGAAACATACCCAAAAGTAAACCAACCCCTTGGACTGCTATGAAAAACACCATTGGTTTTCAAGGTAGCACGATCTAATTAAAAAATTTCACCCAATTGAGCTTGTCTAGCATATTTTTTCACAGTAGCAGGATCGCGCACTGGGGGAGCATAGCATAGGGAGGAAAGAGTTCCTAGACGTTAGAAGAGCCAGGGGAGGTCAGGTGCTTGTGGGCCCCCTCTGCAACAAGTGCTTGTTGGTCCCCCACCCCCATTTCCCAAGAGGGGGCCAGAGATATTGAGAGAGATTGGGAATTATCACTATTTCTTAGATTCGTGGACCAAATTTGATTCAGTGGGATCTTTTTTCTCACATTTTTTTTTTCAACTAAGAACGTTTTATGAAATTCTTTGACCCCCGAATTTGGAGTATCCTACTTTCACGCGATTCATAGGGTGGAAGGGCACAACATAGTGGAGATGGATTTTCATATAGACTATATAAAACTTGAGGATCTATTAGTTCTCCTTACCAGAACCTTTTCTGTGGCGAAAATATATAGAAGCACTTAGGGATTTGTTGATGATCCATGATTACAAAGTTGATCAAGCCTCTGAAACCGGACTCTTTCTTCCCTCTCGATTTCATCTATATCCCGAACCCCAACCTGAAATCTGAATGATTTTGAATTCCTTTCCAATTCCGTATGTCAACTAATGGGGGCAGACCGGGAGGGAAGAGATAAAGCACCCACTTGGTCTACTTCCATCCAAATTTAGCATTGTGTCTTGATGGCAATATCTCTTTAGGTTGAGTAAGAAGCTATATCCCCATAGGTTGATCATCTCAACACCCTTTTCTCTTTAGTACCAGTAAAAGTAAAGTAATGCATTATTACAAAAAGAAAAAAAAAAAATTTCAATCAGACGACTATTAAGAATTTCCCTGTTCCTATTTCGAAAGGAAAAGAGATCTAGGTAATAGGAAATTTTTTCCAAAACCTAATTTCAATATTCTATTCTGATGAACTGAGCCATTTATCGATATGACTATATGAGTTTCTATATCGAAAAGATGGACAACTATTCATTTAAAAACCATATATGTACTAAGATAGTGGTAGAAAGA